>NC_083325.1:18132611-18434112 GCF_963455315.2 Globicephala melas
GAATTGATTCAAGAAGACATAACAATTGTAAATATATAATTGTCCAACATAGGAGCACCTAAATACATAAAGCAAATATTAACAAATATAAAGGGAGTAATTTACAGTAACACAATAATGGTATGAGACTTTTTCACCCCCCTTATATCAATGGACAGATCATCCAGATAGAGAAATCAATAAGGAAACACTGACATTAAATGACTTATTAGATCATATGTAGATAGATATAAAATATGGAACATTCTCTAGGACAGATCACATGCTAGGTCACAAAACAAGTCTCAATACATTTAAGAAGCTTGAAATCATATCAAGCACCTTTTCTGACCACAGTGGTATGAGACTAGAAATCTACTGTAAGAAAACATAGACACATGCAAGCTAAACAATATGCTACCAAACAACCAATGGGTCACTGAGGAAATCAAAAAATACCTGGATGCAAATGAAAATTGAAACAGATTGAAACAAATCCAAAACCTACAGGATACAGAAAAAGCAGTTTTAAGATGGAAGCTTATTTCTATGCAAGCCTATCTCGTTAAACAAGAAAAATGTCATAAAAACTACCTAACCTTACACTAAAGGGACTGGAAAAGAAGAAGAAACAAAACCCAAAGTTAGTAGATAAAAAGAAAAAAGAAAATCAGCAGAAATAAATGAAATAGAGGCAAAAAGAATAGATAAAATTCATGAAACTAAGAGCTGGTTCTTCGAAAAGATAAAAAAAAGTGTTATACATTTAGCTAGATTCATCAAGAAAAAAAGAGAGAACTGAAATAAATATCATTAGAAATAAAAAAAGAAAAGTATCAACTAAGACCATAGAAATACAAAGAATCATGAGATTACTACAGTTACCCACTAATAAAATGGACACCCTAGAAGAAGTGGATATGTTTCTAGAAATGTAACATATCTCAAGATTGTATGAGGAAGATATAGACAATATGAACAGATCAATTTCCAGCAATAAAACTGAATCAGTAGTAAAACAAACAAACAAACAAAAAAAACCAACAAACAAAAGTCCATGACCAGACAGCCTCACAGGTGAATTCTACAAAACATTTAAAGAGGAGTTACCTCGAATCATTCTCGAACTATTTCAAAACACTGAAGAGGAAGGAACACTTCTGAACTCCTTCTATGAGGTCAGCATCACTCTCAGACCAAAACCAGATGAAAAGCTCAAGAAAAAAGAAAACTAAAAGGTCAATATACTGATGCACATAGATGCACAATCATGCAAAAAAACTGAATTCAACAATATATTAAAATGATCAAATGGCATTTATTCCAGGGATGTAAGAGTGATTCAATATTTGCAAATCAATCAATGTGACAGATCACATTAACAAACTGAAGAATCAAAATAATATGGTCATCTCAGTAGATGCAGTGGCAATAATTTTGTAATGCATAGAAATATGGAATCACTATCCTGTGCATCTGGAACTGACATAGTGTTGGGTCAATTATACTTCAATAAAAATTGTTTTTTAATTATTTGTAACCGTATTCAAAGAATACAAAATTTTAATATATTTTCAACAAAATTAAAATAAATAGAAGAATTAAAATTAGTTTATATATAGTTTCCAAAAAGTTATTTTCTTCTAAAATATGTAAATGATATATTAAATTAAAAGTCAAAAAACAAATTATTTATAATATAAATTATTTAAATGAGGTGATTTTTTAAATTCATCTTTTGAAAATTTAATTAAATCTTGTAAGATATTTTCATAAAAATACAACTATCCATCTATGGACCTTTAGGTATTATGCTAAGTGAAATTAATCAGAAGGAGAAGATTAATATATGGTACGATATCACTTATATGTGGAATCTAAAAACAAAAACAAAACAAAACAAAGTATGAAACTCACAGATACAGAGATCAGATTGGTAGTTGCCAAAGGCAGGAGATTGGGGGTTGATGAGATGAGTGAGATGCTCAAAAGGTACAAACTTCTAGTTATAAAACAAATAAGTCCTGGGAAGGTAATGCACAGCATGGTGACTATCGTTAATAAAACTGTATTGTATATTTGAAGGTTGATAATAGACTAAGTAGATCTCAAGAGTTATCACCACAAGAAAAATACTTTTGTAACTATGTATGGTGATGGATGTTAACTAGACTTATTGTGGTGATCATTTTGCAATATATACAAATATTGAATCATTACATTGTACACTTAAAACTAATATATTGTTATTATGTCAATTATATCTCAATTTAAAAAATATTCACAGAGAAAAATACTAATATAAATGTAAGTTGCTTTCTATATTTTGTTTAGCTGGCATTTTTAGAATAGAATTTACATGAAACTTTTTAATGAAAATATTTTATTCACTTTTGCTTAGCATTCTTTTATGGTTTATGCAACTTTCAGTAAAATGCAACCTAAGAACATATTGTTTTAAATGGGTCTATTGCACACAAAAGATATAATTTTCTTTAAGTTGCTTGTGAAAGCTACATCAATTGTGCACCAGTTCATAAGGCAAATCAAACATCAGCACTGTATTATACATGGTAGACTATTTACACAGGGAGATACATCAGCTATCAAATTCCTGAGAACAGAAGACTTAAAAAAAACACCTCCACAGGGTGCCAGGGCATCCCAACTACTGGTAAACTAGTTCACACCCAAGGGCAGAGCCTGGAAACCTAGAGCAATATTCAAATAAATGCAAAGAAAATGTTCCAGGTAGAGTCTTCTATGGTCTGTCAATATGTAAATATTCTAATTAGATCAATGAAAATAGAACTAGTGCCTTCTGTTACAAGGAAATGGAACACTGAGTTAAACTGTCAATATGCAAATATACAAACTAGAGCCTCAAAAATAGTAATAGATAGATTCTATAAGGGAGAGTTGAAGAATAGGAAGGAAAGAAATATTTTACTTATTTTTTTTCCTGAGTATATATTATGTGCAGGGTTTTTTCCCCTCTTCATAAATGGTAAAACTTGTGGTGGTCAAAGAATAAGAAGTAACAGATCCAGAAATCAAATATGTTTAGCTTCCTTTACAATAGGCCTTCCCAAATAATTTGGAAAGTGACCAATCCAAAGCCATGTGTCTCCCTGTGTCCTAAGAGAGTATGGTGTGGGTTTTGCCAAGTATGAAAATAGGATAAGGAATGAAAGAGTAGAGCTTCATCTAGACCTCTGTTCCCTGGAATCCTAATGTATGAAATGTTATCTCAGGTGAAGTGTTGTGAGAACAGTTACTGCCTACCTCAGTCTCCATAGTAACGACAACAGAAAAAAAAGTATAGCTTCGGTAACTAGAAACCAAATAAGAATAAGATTTCTAGGTTAATATTCCATTAATTAGAAGTGACTTCAGAAGAAAAATAATTTCTAGAGACTCTAGGTGGATTATGATAATTAAGATTTATGCCATTTACCACAAACTTTTTTTTTGCTGCATTAAAATATGTCTGCTTCTTTTAATACTGTAACTTGTCAAGGAACTTGAAATTCCCATCATCAGAGATTTATCCTGTTTATTTTATATTTGAAGCCTCTCAAAGTCTGCATAAGCTATCACCTTTCTTTTACTTGTCAGCATGAATTATATTGTCAGAAAAATTATCAATAACCAATCAGTGCATTGAGATGAATTGAATTTCAATATGAATTGAAATCAAAGTGCAGTTTCCAACATGACAGCTAACCAGATAGATACTTGTTACTGGACAAGAGAAGATAGAGAATAGCTCCAGGTAATAATGCCCTACCAGGAAAAAGGCTGCCTGTTAGATACTAAGAATAGTCCACACTGTAGCTTGAAGCTAAAGGTAGCTGCATGATGTTGTTCTAGTGAGAAGGGGGGTTTGTACATAGATGTGTTAAAGGAAAGAATCATTTCAGACCACAGTATGATAAAAAGAGAGAGGTGAATATGAATACCTACCAAATGATTTACAAGCTGGCTCATACTGTACATAATTTGTGCCCCTAAAAGAAGGCAGCTTCTGTCCATAGCAAATATACCTATTTCTTTTTAAACACAAAATCTCCATTCTATTCTGACCCCTGAATTCGAGTCTGATAAATGTTGCCCTGATTCCTTTGATCTCTAAAATAAAATAAATTATATAATATTGAGATTATTCTCAGGCAGAATTCTACATCTTCAATATTCTTTGAAGGGAAAGCAATTGGAATATAAGACTTCTAAAACTCCCCCCACTCTTACCCCTGATTTTGATAGGTATTTATATTTTCAACAAAGAGGAGAGAAAGAGGTTACAGGGAATTTGAAAGGATTCATTAATATCAGTACTGTTTATTTAGAGCAGGGTGTGGGTTTTACATACCTCAGAGCATGAAGTACAAATATATTTTTGGGTTTACCAATAACACTTGGATGAAATTTATATACACCCACCATTCCAAGTGATGCATTTTTAACCTAAATATTTGTTATCACAAAAAACATTCTATTTTAGAAATTTAGAATTTGGAAATAGGAGAGAAGTGAACATTATGTAAAATATATTGAAGAGATGAGAGATGTGTTTAGCAGAAGCATTCCTTTTGATCTGCTTCTATTCTAGGCGATGTTCAAAGATATATTTTGCAACCTCCTTTATTTTATCCAAAATAATTCCTTTTTAAATAATGGTTGGTAGTCAGATGTGTACTTACAACCTGCTAAGTGGATTGCTGCTTTTATTTATTTGAAGTCAAGCCATTTTTAAATGGGAAGAAAATACTGTTCTGAAAATAGAATGGGTCTTCAGAAAGTTAGACTCTGAGAGGCTATCAAATGACTGGCTTAAGCAGGTGGCCTTCATTTCCGGAAGGGCAGAAAGGTAGATGCTTAATGGAGACTAAATGTTCATTACCACATCCCCCTGTAATTGTAATCTGTCATACTAGGTCTATCTGCCTAGATTAATCCCTTTCTGGCTCTCCCTTGTGAGCCAACATTTCATTGACTGATTAGATACTGTCAGTGTGGGTGAAGTATCAAGATACCACTATCCAAACATTAATACTATTTAGACTCATCAAGGTATATGAATATGGAGTAATATAGGTACGAGCTTTAAGAAGAATTATAGTGACAAGGAATGAATGACACTGGAAGAGATTGTTCTATGAGATGAGTTCTGTTTGGCTGTATGTAAAACAGAAAGTTGCAATATAGTATTTATTATGTCATTGAAAAAGGTCATGAGGTTAAAACTTTTATATATAACACTCCAGGGACAATATTATCCAATTTATAAATGAGGAAACTGAGGCATGAAGAGATGAATTAACTCAAAACACAGCTGGTAGCACCAGGGCAAGAATTCAAACTTAGAGACTCTGGCTCTAAAGCCCAGTTCTAACCTTTGTGCCACATAGCATGCCAGCCATGCATGGTATCAAGTCCTTTCACTTGAAGAGGCAACATTGCTGCTTATTAGGAACAGGGGCTTTCAATTAATTCACTGAAGAAATACACATTTCATGTTTCCTAATTTCAGACCCTATATCAGGTCCTTGAGAGAAAGAAGCAAATAAAACACAATTTTACCCTTTAAACGTTTAGAGCTAAGCCAGGTAAGATTCAGTGAAATACTAGTAGAAAGTTTTAGTTCTCTGGGGGGATTGTGGAGAACTCAGAGAAAGTGAATATTGAGCAAAACGGTAGCACCTTACTCTTCAGATAATTGGGAAAGGGAAAATTCCTCATGAAATAGATTATCTAACAAAAGGAAAAGATGAATGAAAGTATTGGAGAAGAATAGGATTGGAAAGTCTCAGGGAGAGTGAATAGGCTGATCAAGATAAATATCAGAGCTTGTGGATGGAAGAAATCTGGGGAATGAGATCCAGTGGGAAAGTTAAAGTAAGATAATGAAAATATATTATACTGGGAGAGGGAAACATCAGAAAAATTTAAGCAGTAGAGTATATGAGGAAACATATTTTGGAATACTGGAAGAACTCTAAAAAAGAATATGAAGTTTTTACTCCATGGTGGTATATAAAACAAAAATTTGGTGACCTAAGATGTTGTGGTGTCCTGAAGTGGCTTGGCCAAATCCCTACTCCTCCATCCATGGGCTCTGCTGGAACAAAACACGTCTTTATTTTTCTATCTGTACTTGTTCCCTGAGATCAAGTGAAAATTAGATGGTCTCATCCCTCAGAGAGTCATACAGTTCATGGTGATAGTAAATTCAAATGCCTTAATAAGGATGTTATATTACAGGGGACAAACATCTGTGCCAATATTTGAAACTATAAACTCATAAGATCAACAGATTTAGGTTAGTGTTGAATATTTACCCTTATTACAGTCTCAGTACTGTGCTGATAGTACAGCTTTATTCCTTGGCTAAGATTGTAAGGTAGACAATAGTCTTAATGTTGTGCTGTCCATTTTCTGCAAACTAAAGTGGTAGGAAGGAGCCCACTGTACTAAAACTCAAATAACATTTATTTTGGTTTAGAAATTCATGTATTTGTAATGCTAACTTGAGAAGGTCACAGCTCTCAGGTCTGTCTTCTGACATATTAAATGGACTCAACAAATATTGATGGATCTTCCTCATGTAATACCTTTGAAAGTCAAATGATATTCATCTCACATTATGAGATGGTAACATGTGAAATTGCAGTTGAAGACTGTGATTGTGGTAAGAAAACCCCCTCATTGAACCAATGGATTCTGATTGCTTTACATGTCCCAAAGATAGTATCAATATTAGATTAAAAAATAAATTCAATAGTCCACCTGCAGAAAATGAAGTATTTAGCAGATAATGATATATACAAATATAAAAAATTTAAAATGGAAATTCATAAGAGTGGTGCAAGCACAGAATTAGGTAACATCAGAAGAAGAGGATAAGCAAGCTTTCATGGTGAAGAGGATTTTAGCTGTTATTTAAGGGCATGTGTTACAGTGTGCACTCCATCCTCCATCAATTTCCCTTTGCATCCAATGGTACTAATTGTATAGTTGGTGAAGAGTTACGTTGATATTTATGTCTTGATATACATTCATAAATGTAGTCTTACTATTTATTGAAGAATATTCTAATTTACAGGATTGACTAGTAAGACCATGTGTTATCTTCAATATTAAAGTTTTCTTTTTATGTAGAATATTTTGATGAAAAACATTATCATATTTCCAAATATCTAGATGTCAGACTACTGTTATACAGAGCCATACCAATACAATCAAGGAGGGGTTTCTTTTATCTCAGGGTATTTTTACAATGGGTTCTTTCATTTTGGTTTGGTTTGATTCTTATTTTTCTCTTTAGTCTGTGTGATCAATTTCAAATGACCTTTTATGGGGAAGCACAATTGCAGGACAACATTTTGAGGAGATAAATGGTCTATTTACTCGAACCCCTCATCTTTCTCAAAGATTCGTAAAAAATATTTCCTCACTAGGGACCTAGTGGGCAGTCCTCTCAGATCACTTATTTCACCTTCCATTTATGAAGCGAGGACATATTTCTGTGTGCTTGAAGTTTTCTTTCAAACAGAACTGAGTACTCTTCCAGAAATGATTTTATGACATTAGCATTTTTCTTATATCTCAAGGAGATGATGAATCTAATCCACAGGAAAGGATAAATGAACAGGAAATTTTGGGGGGGAAAGGATAAGAGTTAGAAATATAATATCATATATAATATACCATGACATATTATATATTATAAACTTAGATCCTGTCCCATAACCCCAGTAAGATACTCTCACATTGTGTTATAAGCAGCTGCCAATTTGCTGTACGCAGCAGTCATTGGAACACTTCCCTTAGATTCACAGTTTGTCACTACTCTTTCCCTTTAATTCTTGAAAGGCCTGTATTAAAGATCCGCTTTCTCCCCAAACAACATTTATCTTAAGTGCTCCCTATTAAAATACAGATGCATGCAGAATGGGTAACTCTGTTAACCCTTTAGCAACCACTAATACCAAGACAGCTTTCATCTGGACAAGCAAATTGTATGTTCCTCAGATATTAGTGGACTGAAGACTGTCTTATTGTTGATTTTTATCTATTTTGTTTTATTGTCTCCTAATGAGTAAGGTAGAAGAGAAAGGCCTGCAGTGTGCTCCCAATTAGCAGTGCTATCCAAGGCAGGGTTGCAGCTTTAAGACACCGCAAGATAGGGCTTCCCTGGTGGTGCAGTGGTTGGGAGTCCGCCTGCCGATGCAGGGGACACGGGTTCGTGCCCCAGTCCGGGAAGATCCCACATGCCACGGAGCCGCTGGGCCCGTGAGCCATGGCCGCTGAGCCTGCGCGTCTGGAGCCTGTGCCCCGCAATGGGAGAGGCCAAAACAGTGAGAGACCCGCGTACCGCAAAAAAAAAAAAAAAAAAAAAAAAAGACACCACAAGATAAATTCAAACCTGCAAAGTAGAAGGAAACCTTCTATAGCAATGCCCTTTCCCAAACAGTAAGGAAGGGAAAGACATTGTTTAAGCTGCCTAGGAAAGGATTACCTGATCACCTAGATTGTTATTTCACCAAAATTCTCCAGAATCTGACACTTTCTAGCCCTGTCATGGCCTATAAAAGCTGCCAACATTGGCATACCTGTTTATTCCAAGGACACATGAAGACAATAGTGATGTGATGGCCATGTTACAACAGGCAGGTAGCTAGACATGAGCAAAGAAGGGGGGGCAAGGGCTAAGTGACAGGAAATCACACATCTTGTAAGCAGAGGGGGTCCATGGGCAGACAAAGAAAAGCAGGAACCTCCAGACTGACAGGAAACCACACATTTTGGGTGATAAGTGTCCTGGAAGCAGACAAAGAAACTTGGGGAAAGGCAGGAATCTCCTGCATCTTAGTGTAATCTGTTGCTCATTATGCTCTCATTACAATAAAATTAGCCTTGCAGATAAGAAGTACCCATCCATCATGCATGGATGCCATGACACTTCTGATCTAAGCTAAATAAGGACAAAAATCCCTCCTCCCCTTGGGAAGATGGAGCTGGGATGAAAATCATGGAATACAACCCCCAAACTCCTCCTTCCTCAGTGAATATTTGGCCCCTTCTTTTGTAGGCCCCTCATAACGGCTTGCCAAAGAAACCCAGGGCAGCAGCTCCTCACCTGTCTGCCCACTCTCCCTCTAAGAGTGTATTCTTCCTTAAATAAATGCTCACTTTACTTTCTTAACCTCCCTGCTTTGTCTCCAAATTCTTTTGTGATGAGTCAAGAACATTAAATTCAACAGGAACAGCCAGACACCATGGCTTGGCAGTATGGGAAGAAAGGAAAGCAAAAAAAGGAAGATAGAAAATGCAAAATACATCTTCTATTTAGTATAGTTTGCTATTAAGAACACATAGTTCTTGGGATAGGGATGAATATTGAAGCAGAATATAATCTTATCTCATTGAAGCATAATTTCTGTTAGTTAGCTGGTAAATCTCTGGGCTTAGATGAAGGAATGCTGCCCCTTCGCAGGTGTCAGGGACTTAACAATGATTGAGCATCTGGGTTTCATAAAACTGTTTCTGTAGAACATTAATAAAGTTTAGAAAAGAAGGTGGCAGGGAATAGTTTGGGAATACTTGGATTAAAAATATTTCTTTAGTAAAGGACTTCCTAGATGTTTTAATATTTGAATATGGCTCATTTTTGTGAATCTCTATAAGAGCATGTAATAGGGAATAACTAACATATTTAGCCATGGATCCCTTTTTTTTCAGAGACACCATGTAAATAATATACCACAGTTACCCATGTCAATGGCCTCCAATCAGGGCATACCTGAAGTTTTCTGCTATTTCCACTATAAAGCTTTCCAGCTTCTCTGCCTGCCCTTGAGTCTCTGCCAAAATACAAGTGATGGTGGCTGACCCTGTCGTTACAACAAGCTCTGTTCTCCTTTGGGTGGCCTTCATTTATTACCACAGTTACCACAGTGGTCACAGAGATCCAGCGTGCCCTGTCCATTACACAGATGCCACGTGTGCCTTGTGGAGTCTGTGACTACTTGGTAAGTCAGCACTCAGTCTGAACTCTGCTCTCTTTGCATTGAGTTCTTTAGCCCTTTATTCCCAGTTTGGTACTTGGGTTTTATTATTGGTATCAATTTGTTTGGTATCCTTGGTGGAATCAAGCTCCTTTCCATCCGTCTGTGCTCTGTACTGTTAAAAGTGTTGTTTGTCATAAGAGGGAGGCTCAGAGAACAGAGGCAGAGAGGCCATGAGTCTATTGTATAAACTGGTCTCAGAGACCCATGAGTTTGAGGTTCTCACCAGACGGGCGTGAACTTGGACAAACTTGGCTGTGGGTGATGAATACAACAGGATGAAGATATTTTTTACCTAATATTTTTTGTCCTGAGACCTTGACCTTGATCCGGAGAGAAAATTCTCTCAGGTTTTTCACCTGCCAAAAGTTGCAAATTGTTGAGTCTCTGGAGGTGGCCAACCATCAAGTTAGGGGATCTGACATATTAGATGCACAAGTATTATATTCCCACTGATGTTGCTACCTTTCAATGGACTGTCAAAATATAAGCCTTCTCCCCTTCCAGGAAACACTTCTGCTTCTTACATGTACTCTCATTACAATTCCAGTTCTTGCCACTATGTTTCTGAGTGGTATAACTTCATCAAGGATAATTTGGGACTTCAGTGGCCATTCTAGGGAACATTTCACTTGAATGAAATTATTATTTGACGAGCACCTTAGAAAAGTTATGGAATAAGATTTTTCAGACCCAAATGGAAACCATTTTTTGATTGATGTACAGAGTCCTCCAAATAAACTTTTGAATCAAAAATTGCATCACTAAGAGATTCTTTGGCCAAATGGGCACAAGAAAAGATGCTCAACATCACTAATAATCAGGGAAATGCAATTCAACACCAAAATGAGATATCACCTCATATCTGTCAGAAAGGCCATCATTAAAAAGTCTATAAATAGCAGATGTTGGCAAGGATGTGAAGAAAAGGGAACATGTGTAAACTGTTGGTGGGAATATAAGTTAGTGCAGCTACTGTTGAAAACAGTATGGAGGTTTCTCAAAAAAATTAAAAATGGAACTACCATATAACCCAACAGTTCCACTCCTGGATATGTATATGAAAAACAATTTTTCAAAACATACATGTATCCCAATGTTCATAACAGAATTGTTTACAGTTGCCGAGACATGGAAGCAACCTAAGTGTTCATCAACAGATGAATGGATAAAGAAGATGTTATGTACATAATACAATGGAATACTACTCAGCCATTAAAATGAGTGAAATTTTCCCATTTGCAACAATACAGATGGACTTGGAGGATATTATGCTAAATGAAATAAGTCAGACAAAGAAAGATAAATAATGTATGATATCACTTATATGTGGAATCTAAAAAATACAACAAACTAGTAAATATAACATAAAAGAAGAAGACTCGCAGATATAGAGAACAAACCGGTGGTTACCAGTGGGGATAGGGGACGGGTAATAGAGGGTGGGGAAGTGGGAGGCACAAACTGTTGGGTGTAAGATTACCTCAGGGATGTATTGTACAACATGGGGAATATGGGCAATATTTTATAATAACCATAAATGGAAAGTAATCTTTTAAAATTTTATAAAATAAAAAATTAAAAAATATATGTTTTGGCCAAAGCTAACAAACAATTTAACAAACTTAAGCAGAACAAACTAGACTCATTTGCCTAGTAAATCCTCCCTTTTCCTCCCTCCAATTGCCTCCTTCTGTCCAGTCCTCTCTCTTCCCCCTTATCCTTCTGATCTCTCTTATTATACAGCTCTGTCTACCTTTCCCTCCTCTTCCCCTTATCCAGATGTCCTTCCTTATTTCAACAACTTTTGAAAATCCCAAAATGCAAGTTGCCACTAAAAATTAATTTGTCCTAATATTTATGTATCATTATATAGATTACTGTAGAATTTAAACCATAGACTTAAGGTAAATTAAGAGCTATGATTAAAATTTTCCTAAAACTAAAAAAGACAAGACAATATTCACAGAAGCATTTAGAATTCTTTTAAGTGCATATCACCCATGGTTACAGACCTGTATCATTCGTATATGTGTTGGTCAAAACCTCAGGGGGCAAAGCCTGCATGCTAAAATCAGATTAAACTGATCCATAAAAGGACCTAGAAAATCTCACTTTCTACAATAACCGTGAGAGTTAAAAATAGAACCCACAGATTTTCCCTATCTCCCAGCCCTTAACCATAACCCTTGGGCCCTTGACCAAAACATCCTTTTCTTCAAATTTAATTGGGAAAGACCTACTCTGCAAATGTAATTGTAATATAAAATGCATACCTGAGGAACATGATACCACTGAAAATGCACTAATGCCTTCCCCAGAAGAGAAGACGAAATCCTTGTGTGATGTTTACCCCTCCCTTTGACACTTTATAACTTAAATACTGTGATGCAAGGTTAACAATACTTAAACACTATAATATAAAGTAAATATATAAAAAGGGGATACGAGGGGGAGGAAAACAAAATTTATAGATATATATGTGTGTGTGTGTATTCATGTATATCACACAGGTACAATAAAACAAAATAATGAGTAAATACTGATGACCATTACAGTCCTTGTTTCTGTAACTGGTCATGTGGTTGTAGCTGATATATATAACTACCTTCTTCCATAAGTATCCCCTTGGCTTTCAACAAGTACCTCACCTGTTAAGGTGATATAAACCTTAATTTTTGAAGGATCTGTGCCATTAGTAGTCTAGCTTGAATTGGGTTATTGTAGTTTTCCATAGTTATTCATCACAGGACATGGTAATACTAAGAGACACCCTAAGGAATCTCTGTTGTGGAGTAGTAGTCCAATTTTTCCTTGAAGTCAAGACAGTCACACCAGCTAGCACAGTACCTCTTTTCCAGAGGTTTTAGGAGCCCAAAGTGACTGGACAGGAGTCTCAACCTCCAATTCAATGGAATCATTATTGTGTCTCCTGGTGGAAATATTCCTCCTTGTAGAATTAAGACTTTCAGACCAGTAGAACATAAGTTCATGAGGACAGTAAGAAAAATTTTTGTTAGTGAGTCACTAGGGAGAATGGTAAATGATACAAGTCCCACTTCCAACCATTGATTCCTGAACCTGTGAATTCTGGTGATGGGAGAAACAGCATCATATATCAGACACTGATTCAGAAGTCATACAGTCGTCTGGAGATCATTGCCCCATCCCTGCAAGATATTGTCACCTAACTGGCACTGTCATTGAGTATTCAAAAAGCAATTCCACCATTCTATCAAGCCACCTACTTCAAGATGGTGCAGAACATGGTAAGACCAATGAATTCCTTGAACATGGGCTCATTACCACTTCTTTTGCTGTGAAGTAAGTTTCTTTTCCTTTCTTTCTTTTTTTTTTTTTTTTTTTTTGCGGTACGCGGGCCTCTCACTGTTGTGGCCTCTCTCGTTGCAGAGCACAGGCTCCGGATGCTCAGGCTCAGAGGCCATGGCTCATGGGTCCAGCTGCTCCACGGCATGTGGGATCCTCCCTGACTGGGGCACGAACCCATGTCCCCCCCCGTCGGCAGGCGGACTCTCAACCACTGTGCCACCAGGGAAGCCCTGAAGTAAGTTTCTTGATCAGAAGCAATGCTGTATGGAAAACCATGATGGTGGATAAGGCATTCTATAAGTTCATGAATAGTAGTATTGGCAGATGCATTTTGTGTAGAAAAGGCAAATCTATGTGCAAAGTATATGTCCATTCCAGTAAGAACAAAATGTTGTTCCTTCTGTGATGGAAGTGGTCCAATGTAATCAACCTGTCACCTGGTAGCTGGCTGAATACCTTAGAGAATTGTCCCATATTAAGGATTCAGTGCTGGTCTCTGCTGCTGGCAGATTGGACACAGCATTGGCCTTAGCCAAGTCAGGCTGGGTGAGTAAAACTCTATGTTACTTATTTCAGACATAACCTCAATCCCTGCCACCATGGCTACTTTATTCATGAACCCATTAGGTAATGACGGGGCTGTCTGTGAAAAGAGATTGACTTGTATCCCCAGAATGGGTCATCCTATCCACTTGATTATTAAAATCCTCCTCTGCTGAGATCACCATTTGATAGGTATTAAGGGGCACAAATAACTTCACATTTTTTGCCCATACAGAGATCTATCCTCATGCCTCTTCCCCATATTTTCTTGTAACCGATTTTCCAATCTTGTTCCTTCCAAGTTCCTGACCCTCCAGCTAAACCACTGGATACATGAATCAATATATATACATGTGGCCATTTCTCCTTCCAAGTAAAATGAACAACCAGGTGCACTGCTTGAAGTTCTGTCCATTGAGAGGATTTCTCTACAAAACTTTACTGCAGGGATGTCCCTGTAATGGACTGTAGTGCTGCAGCTCTTCACTTTGGGGTGGCTCCTGCATACACGGAATCTTCTGTAAACCAGGCTCGAGTTTTCTCTTCCTCTGTCAGCTGATGATAGGTAACTTCCCTATGATGCCAAAGGTATAGGCTGGGAGAAAGAAGTAGTGTGGCAAGAGTAGGGATGATGGCATTTGGACCACTTCTTCACAGAACTGACATGTGCCTTCAGGGCTTGCTCAGACCTGATTACATATGTATCACTTCCATTCGGCCCATATTTATGGCTTGGTGGGTCAGGCAATGCCCAGTTCGTGATGGGTAGCTCAGGTTATATGGTAACTGAGTGGACCATGGATATACGTTCAATTTTTTAAGGGCTAGTAGTAAGATAAAATCTTTCTCAAAAGCAGAACAGTTATCTGTAGAAAACAGCAGGGCTTTGCTCCAAAATTCTAAGGGTCTGGGCTATGATTTGTCAATAGGAATCTTTCAAAGGCTCCAAAGAGCATCTTTGACAAATGACACTTCAAGCATTTATTGTAAATGCTGGTCATATGACCCAAGAGGCAAAGCACCTTGCTTGGCAAACTGAACTTGTTGCAGGGCCTTCCCTTGTTCTGGCACCCAATCAAAACAAGCAGCTTTTTGAGTCAGTAGGTAAATGGTTCAGAGTAACACACCTACAAGAGGAATATATTGTCTCCATAATCCAAAAAGGCCCACTAGGCATGTGCCTCTCTTTGGCTGCAGCAGGGGTCAGATGAAACTCCTTACCCTTCACTTCAGAAGGGATACTCTCCAGGTCCCACACACTGAAATGACACCAGGTAGAAGGCCCCTGAATTTTTTGCCAGATTTATTTCATACCCCCTGACATGTAAATGTCTCACCAATAAATCTAGAGTAGTTGCTACATCTTGCTCACAAGGTCCAATCAGTATAATGTATCAATATAATGGATCAGTATAATATTCTGTGGAAGGGAAAGACAATCAAGTTTCCTGCAAACTGAATTATGACATATGGCTGAAGAGTTAATATACCCCTAAGATAGGACAGGGAAGGTATATTGCTGGCCTTACCACCTGAAAGCAACATGCTTCTGCTGGTCTTTTAAAAAAGGTCTGAAGAAAAAAAGCATTTTCCAGAGATAGCTGCATACCAGACTCCAGGGTATGTGTTAATTTGTTCAAGCAACGAAACCACATCTAATACAGCAGCTGTGATTGGAGTCACCACCTAGTTAAGCTTATGATAATCCACCATCATTCTACAAGATCCATCTGTCTTCTGCACAGGCCAAATAGGTGAGTTGGTGGGGATGAGGTGGGCAAAACCACCCCTGTATCTTTCAAGGCAACATGGTGGCACTAATCTCTTCATTTCCTCCAGGAATGCAGTATTGCTTTAGTTTTCTATTTTCCTAAGTATAGGCAGTTCTTGTAGCTTCCACATGGTCTTTCTACCATGATAGCCCTCACTCCAGTCATCAAGGAATCAACATTGGGATTCAGCCAGTTGCTGATTGTATCTATTTCAATTATACATTCCAGGTCTGGGGAATAACTACAGGATGAGTTTAGGGGCCAAGTAGCCCATTTTGACACAGATATGAGCTAAAACTCAACTGATCATCTGACCGCTTTAGGCCCCATACTTTGACTAGAATGTCACAGTTATGTTTTGGGTCTCCTGGAATTAGTGTCAGTTCAGTGTCCAGTACCCCTGAAAGTTCTAATTATTTCCTTCTTTCTAATGCACAATTACCCTTGTAAAAGGCCATAAATCCCTTTGAAGAAGGTTGGGAGAAAGATTAACAGTTTGAATTTTTGGCAGTGTATCAGAGTCTTTCTTCAAGAAGAGCTGCCTTCCCTTCATTCAAAAGATTCTGGATCTGTAAACTGGCTCAAGTGTGGGAATTGATTGTTTTTATTATTCGGTTTTTACTTTTGTTCACTTGACCTAGAAATTCTGCTTTAACCAATTACATTGGATGCCCTACTTCTAAATTGTCTATCTTCAGCAGTCATACCTAAAGCCCTCCTTTTTTTTCACTACAAAGCTTTCTCCTGCGTCTGTCTATCTTTGAATATCTGCCAAAATGCAAGAGATGATGACTGACCCCTTTGCTTTAGCAAGCTCTGAATAAATAGCCTTTGCTTCTTCTAATATGTGGGGTCTTCATTCATTTCCACAGCACTCAGTGAATGATTTTTGAATTAATTAATCAATTAATTAATCAATTAATTATGACATTGGGTGTCGTATCTTGGCAGTAGTATTTGTTCCATTGATTTTGCAGGATTCTCTGAAGAGGTGGCATCTTGAGGCAGCATGGTATTACAGAATAAGCAAGGAACAGGTCAGAAGAATTGAATTTCAGTATCTCTCCCTATGGCATATCTTCAATTTCTCTCTGTGGACCTTTTTCTCTGCAGTCTTTGGCTTCCTTATAGTGCAATGAGAACAATAGAATGGACAATCTTTAAGGATCATCCCATCTCTGGGGTAGTGACAGCTGCAAGTGTAACTTGCCCTTGATTTCCTGATTTAAGGCTCTCTCTTCTCTCTTTTTCTCTCTCTCACACACATGCATGTAGATTTTTCTAGTTTTTCTGCAGTAATTCCTAAGATGTCCAGAGAAGTCTTCAGCTAATAAATTTTAAAACCCACAATTACTATAAATTAGCATTTAGAAACTACCTGCCCATGCATAGTTTTAATTAATTTATTTGACCTCAAATGTCCCTTTCAACCCTATATCCCAAATTACATGACAAAGAATAAGTGTTTATAAATAACATGTAGATTGCTTTCAAATGCTAATTTGCATTATGAGATTGTGTGTTTGTTTGCTCTCTTTTCCCTGAGAAACATGAAGCAAATAGTTTTTCTTTTGTTGTTGGTTTGCTTTTTTTGTTTTAATGATTCCCTAATCTCTTGCCAAAGAGCTTTGGTTTATTCTGAAATGCCAAAATCCCAGCCTATGAACTTGGGCTGGATCAATCATCATATTTTTCAATTCTTCATATTTCTCAATTACAGAAATCTAAGTCAAATTAAGATGGGCAGAAGATGCATGTAACTTAGGTCAGTGTTTGTAAAAACATTATAGGGTGGGCAATCCAGGGGGGTGTATGTTGTAATAAAAAGACTACCAGGCCAGAGGCCAAAACTCTTGAGCTGGAGCTTTGTCTCTGCTGCTTCTTGGCTGGCTGACCTTTAGTAAATCAATTTACATCTCTGAGTTTCAGTGTTCTTACAAATAAGATAAAGAATGGTTAACATAACTACCATTTTTGCTTCATAGTGTTCCTCGAAGCTTATATAAGATAATATGGTACACAGAAGACATCACTTGCAGTAAGTGATGTGAATGTTAAGTGGTTGTCTCATTATTATTTTAAAACAGAAAAAAGTAAGTGAGACAAAGAATTAATCTCCAAAATATACAAGCAGCTCATGCAGCTCAATATCATAAAAACAAACAACCCAATCCAAAAATTGGCAGAAGACCTAAATAGACATTTCTCCAAAGAAGATATACAGATTGCCAAAAAACACATGAAAGGATGCTCAACATCATTAATCATTAGAGAAATGCAAATCAAAACTACAATGAGGTATCACCTCACACCAGTCAGAATGGCCATCATCAAAAAATCTACAAACAATAAATGCTGGAGAAGGTGTGGAGAAAAGAGAACCCTCTTGCACTGTTGGTAGGAATATCAATTGATACAGCCACTATGGAGAACATTATGGAGGTTCCTTAAAAAAACTAAAAATAGAACTACCATATGACCCAGCAATCCCACTACTGGGCATATACCCTGAGAAAACCATAATTCAAAAAGAGTCATGTACCACAATGTTTATTGCAGCACAGTTTACAATAGCCAGGACATGGAAGCAACCTAAATGTCCATCAACAGATGAATGGATGAAGAAGATGTGGCATATATATACAATGGAACATTACTCAGCCAGAAAAATAAACAAAACTGAGTTATTTGTAGTGAGGTGGATGGACCTAGAGTCTGTCAAACAGAGTGAAGTAAGTCAGAAAGAGGAAAACAAATACCGTATGCTAACACATATATATGGAATCTAAAAAAAAAAAAATGGTTCTGAAGAATATAGGGGCAGGACAAGAATAAATATGCAGATGTAGAAAATGGATTTGAGGACATGGGGAAGGGGAAGGGTAAGCTGGGACGAAGTGAGAGAGTGGCATGGACATATATACACTACCAAATGTAAAATAGATAGCTATTGGGAAGCAGCTGCATAGCACAGGGAGATCAGCTCCGTGCTTTGTGACCACCTAGAGGGGTGGGAGGGAGATGCAAGAGGGAGGGGATATGGGGATATATGTATATGTATAGCTGATTCACTTTGTTATACAGCAGAAACTAACACAACAATGTAAAGCAATTACACTCCAATAAAGAAGTTAAAAAAAAAAAAGAGAGTAAATTAGCTTATTTCTACCATCCTAATGGTAGGTTCACATTATTATACGAAACAATTCAATTGATGATACAAAATTAGACATTTGAGTGAGCCAGAGATAGGGTCTAACAAAGACAAGGCTATAAAATAAAACCCCAGGGCAAATTAATTGCAAATTTTAATCTATCACAAACTTCAGGTGAAACATTAGTCAGGATTTACTAAAAGCCTACTGTGTTCTAAGCATGAAGCCCATCATGATTCCACATTATAAACCAAGGAATGAAAAAAGCCTATTAAAGCGTCAAGAATATCTAACCAAGAAAAGGTGAGTGAATCTAAAAACTCAAAAACAAACAAACAAGCAAACAAAAAATGACTGTCATCAACAGCTATGGGTTACAGAATTTTTATATCAATATTAGAGCCAATACAGACTTAAAGCGGAGAGAATCTACACAAACACACATAACAGAAGCAGATAAGAATGTCTGAAGATGGATTTAATTTTATGAACACCACTTATAAATAGGTAAAGCTCTCAACAGTCAAAAAATATGTGAATCCCATAAATGGAATCAGTTTGTGTGTCGTGTGTATCTGCTATTTTCTTGGCAGCCAATATGCAATCATAATTAAGTATAATTTAACTGAAATTCATAGTTGAGGAAATTTAAAGCCTTGCTGGAATAAACAGTGTATGAGATCCAAATCACAAAGTTGAATGATTGAATAGTAATGAAATGGAAGTAGAAAAAAAAATGAGAACAAGATAAAAAAGGGTAACATATTTCATATTAAGAGAATCTTTTCAATTTTATTTCTTTTGTGGTTAAAGAAACCTATTTCCTTCTAAAATGATATTGTTTGGAATGTTTGTTTTGAGTTTTTATTGCTTTTTAATATTTTTGTTGCATTTTTGCCTATGTCAGAGACAGCAGCAACATAGCTTAACTAATATTTATTTTGGCATTTTCATGATTCTTTATCAGTTATTTACTCATTTCAGTAGGTCATTATTATCCTTTTATCATGTGACCTAAAGTGATATATGATGTCATAAAATGACAAGACATATATATATATATATATATATATATATATATATATATATATATATATACACATAAGCCATATAGTTTGAGTTTGAAATCAATTCTTCTATGCCAAATGATTTTGAGAATTTAGTGAGATACTCTGGACCCCCAATTCCATTTCCACTCATGTGTCATGAAAGCATAGAAATTTGTTCCAAAAAGGCAAATTTAGGAATAATTTCTTATACTGGCTTCTTCAAGAGACATGGGAAAAATGAGAAGCAAGTAAGATCCCCAGAGCACAGTTCTTTTTTTTTTTTTTTTTTTTTTTTTTTTTTGCGGTGCGTGGGCCTCTCACTGTTGTGGCCTCTCCCGTTGCGGAGCACAGGCTCCGGACGCGCAGGCTCAGCGGCCATGGTCCACGGGCCCAGCCTCTCTGCGGCATGTGGGATCTTCCCGGACCGGGGCACGAACCGGCGTCCCCCGCATCAGCAGGCGGGCTCCCAACCACTGCACCACCAGGGAAGCCCAGAGTTCTTTTATTTCATGCTTGTCTACTTTTCCTGGTATAACTCACAAAACTCTTGGTAGATACAGGAAATATATTTTCAGAAGATGCACCAATTTACTTCAAATTTTATTAAGAACAGGGCACAGTTTTCTTTCCTGTTCTCATTGTAAATACACACCTTAGCTGCAGAAAAGAAATACCTAGAAGCATCAAAGAAAATAGCTTCATTCTTTCCAAGATGAAAATTCAAGTTCTCTGGAACACAGATATACCTATGGCAGGTTATTATTATTTTTTTAATGATGTCTCCAAAGTAGGAACCCAAATCAGTTTCAGGATATTTTTGAACACTGTTGAACTCAGGAAACGTTTTTTTGTTTTTGAGTTTTGTGGTTGTAATTTAAAAATAAAATAAATTTCCCATACATTAATTTAGGTG
This sequence comes from Globicephala melas, assembly GCF_963455315.2. Taxonomy (NCBI): domain Eukaryota; kingdom Metazoa; phylum Chordata; class Mammalia; order Artiodactyla; family Delphinidae; genus Globicephala; species Globicephala melas. The sequence goes on from NC_083325.1 coordinate 18,153,423, forward strand.
TGAAATATATAATTCAAAGTCCAAGATTGAACTCATGTGAATCAGTAAACAGAAATGCTCTCAATTTTTCTGCATCCTAGAAGACTGTGGATCACTTCATTGTAAATAGACTTAAGAAGAGAACTTTCATCAATGGACAGGATGCTCCTATGAGGTAATGTCAATTGTTATTCATATCTAGGAACATTTGTTTGCTTTTGTAAAGCTGGTATCAGACTGGTTTAAACCAGTTTTCATAACAGACAACTTTTTTAGGTGTCAAAAGAAACCTCTTCGCCTCTTCTGTAGCCGCTGAATGGGTAGTAAATTAACAGTTATCTGAACTGACCATGTCTGAATGTAGAAATGTCTGTTGCATGCAGACTGCTTTTGAGTGTGCCATATCTCATGAATATCCCTATGAGAGTCTCTGGGTAAGTTTTTCCTTGGATTTTATGCTTATCCAGGTCCTTCCACTGTTGGAGACTTGTCACAGAAAGATGAATTCTGCTTCATTCTCCACTCATCTGACTGAGATCTACATTCTCATTTAGATATTATCAGTTTCTAGATCTCAAATAAATCTATCCTTATTTATTATTGCTTAAAGTCAGAAATATTAAAGATAGAAAAGGAAACACTGCATTTCTACTCTGATTCAAGGATTAGATGATTTCTTGACCTATACAAAGACATAAATACGTTGTGCTTCTCTTAAGATTTGGTTTCAAATTGTTGATTCCTTAACTAAAGACTATCACAGATCCTAACCCTTGTTTCACTAGCATACCTCCTACTCTTCCTGGGGTATACCTCACTGAGTGTTTATTATACATTTTGCCTAAAGTGGGAGACCTTTTTCTTATTTGGGAGGCAGGCAGCTGCTAATACCTTAGATTTAGGAAGTCACAAAATATCTATTCATCTGATGCATATCTTTTTTTTTCTACATTTTATACCCTGTAAACTGAGTAAAGAGTAAATAGAATATGAAACATATTAAAGTGTGATATGAATATTATACCAATGTCTGTGAAATATAGAGTAAACAAAGAGCAGTATAGCATAGTGATTAAGTATGTGGCCTTTAGCACAAAGCCACTGGAGTTAAAACCCTGAGTTCATTCCCATCAGTCTCATCACCTAGGATCAGGTATTTAATGTCTCTATCCCTGAATTCATGCTAAATTAAATGAGATAAGCAGATAGTACCTTAAGCATACTAAATAATAATAGTCATAAAATCACAGACATATCATATTTATTTATTCATTTATTAACTCAATAAACAGCAACATATTTTCATAAAAATTACCATTTATCTACTTCAGAGGATCCATGTTCAAATATAGCATCACCATGAGTTGACCAGTGAACAGTGATCAGAGGCCAATATTTTAAAATTGATCTGAATTTAACCAAGATTCTCTACTCAAATCTCAATTTTCAGGAAATACAGAGAACAGGACTTGTTGAACTCCACCATAGAGCTAAAATCATTGCAATCCAACTGTGAACATGCTTACATGACAATGCATTTTCCTCTAAAAATAAATTCCAAGTAAAGAGAGAGAGAGGGAAAGAGAGAGGTGAATTCTATACCCATAAACCCTTCTTGAATCTAGTACTAGAAGATTAGCTTTATCAACCAAATTAACTACTGAGAACACTTCCGCAAATACACTGAGGGTGAGCTTTTTAAAAAATAAAATGTACATCTAATACTGAAAAGAAATGTGGAAGAAAGAGGAAAGTTAATGTACAAGTGTTATGTGCTGTAACAAAGTTAGAAATAATATTAATGGAAAATTCAAGGACAAGAGAGTAGACCAAAATAGAGTAAGTTCATTATATTGGAAATAGGGGGTGTCAAAGGATATGCATAAAAATGGATAAGCTAGATAGAGAAAGGTTAAATAACAGGTGTCTGAGGTAATTTTAAATTTTAAATATAAAAGATATATTGATAGTATATATACATATAGGTGTATACTATATACTCATATATGTACTCGTATATTTTCATATGCATATATACACATCATGCAAAAAAAGAAGTATAGGAAAGAAACCCAAATTCACATAATTATAAAATCTTATAGCAAAGTCAAGATCAAACATGAATCATATCAGCATATGCAAATTAATTTCACTCACTCATTTTAAAAATTTGTTTTCAGTTTGTCTCACAAAAGAAGTTTCCACTATATGCTGTATGTAAGATAAATATTTAAAACATAGTGAGTTAAAAATAAAAGGAAAGACAAAAATATTGCAGGAAAATAGAAATAAAAAGAGAGCAGGATAGCAAGGCTGATTGCAAACAAAAGAGAAGTTCAGCCCAAAGCATTAAATATGACAAAGAACACTTTTCAATATAAAATCTACAATTCAAAATGAAGCTAGAACTTTTATAAATATCTATGCAACCAATAACCTACTACCTTTGTGAGCAAAAACTATAGGATCTGTAAGTAGACATTGAAACATATTAATGATAGAACGTGTTAATATAATAATCTCACACAGGAGAGATCAGATGGACAATAAAAGGCAACAGAAGAGGCAGAAAATATAGACGCTAGATCTTATGGATATATATCAAACACTACATGCTAATAAGAGATTACTTACTCTTCTCAAGTTCCCATTACACAGTCACAAAAATTTATTATATTTTAGGTAACAAATAAAATATCTAGAATTTCCATGACATATAAATATTACAAAGAACACTCCTGGACACAATGCAATAAAACTGGAAATTACTAATGAAAAAAAAAAGGCAGAAAAACCCTTCCACCTGGAAATTGAAAATGCTTCTACTAAACTGCTCTTGAGTTAAAGAGGAAATATAAACTTAAATATCAGAATTTTTAAAAACATAATGATAAAATCTATGAGATATAGTTAATGCAGTAATTAGCAATAAACACTTTTATCAGAATAAATGAAAAAATGAAAATAAATTACTTACATTTCCAATTCAGGAAACTAGACAAAAAAATAGCAAAGTAAATTAAAAGAATATACACAAAAATAAATGATGAGAGAGAAGTAGAAATTATAAAATATACAGTATTTTAAAAGTTCAGGATGTTAATTAATTATAATCATCTTTTCTGTGAAAAGGTAATGAGCAATCTACTCACTACTCTGATAAAGTAAAAAAGAAAGTACAGATATATAAGATCAGAAATGAGAAAATAACAACAGAAATAGAAGATATTTTTAAAAACCATAAGACAAATTGGCAGACTTCTATGCAAAAAAAATCTGGAAAAATATAAATTAAATGGATAATTGACTAGGGCTTTCAGATTTCCCAAACTGACCCCATTAGAGTTGGTAAGTTTATACTGACCAATTTCCATATAAAAATAGAAAAAAATTATTAAGAAGCTCCTCCGTTATAAAAAGCAGTAGGCCCAAAAGATCTTACAGGGGATGTCTACCAAACTTTCCATGACTAGATAGTGCCAATGCTGTATAAATGACTCCAGGACATTGAAAAGGAATATATTTATTTGTTTATATTCCAATTAATATAGGAATGATAGTGCAGATACTAATGAAATCACTTACCAACATGAACAAAACAGAAGAAAAAACAACCAGTATGTGTGGAGACCCAAAATAGAATTTAAACTGTAACAATGAATCTAACTATATGAATAGAATAACCGCACTGAAGGGAGTGGGACAGAAAATAACTAACTTAAATAACTTGGAAAATATAATTTGATTGGATGCTATAAGAATAAAGACAAAGTAAGCTGTAAAAATTTCTGTACTCTAGTTAGTAGATTTGCTTTGCCCAGCAGTAACCTATAACAATTCTGAAACTAATTTATGTGTTTAGTAAGACTGAAAAAATACATAAACTGTAATGAGAACTATTTCTCAGATTTGGACAAAAATAAGTACAGATAAGAGAATGAAGGAAGGCTAAATCAAACCTGTGATTTTGTTTTGGAATAAGAGGTATCAGTATGAACTCATGGCATACAATATATGCATAAACCCATATAAAGGTGTTAATGTGTGATTTGCTATATATGAAAATATAGTAAAAATATATATTCTCCCTCTGTCCATACAGGGGTGGGGTATAAAAGGCATGCCACCTAGAAGCAATGAGCATACCTAGAGTTGGATCCTGGTTTCTCAACACCATTCTTCTTTAAAAGGGACCAGGATTCCTTGGAGAACAAGGGCTAGAAAATACAAGATGAGTCTAAAATAACTTGTTGTGCCAGAAAGTAAAGAGGTACTGAAAAATGGATGAGGGCAAGTCAAAACAATACAGAAGAAAATCTGAAAGTGTGCCAAATGGTTAAAGCTAGAACAATTTGGTAATTCAATAATTAATGAACTATTGGGCTAGAATCCTTAAAGTAAAATAAATATTCATACGTCATTGCTGATATAGATAAATAATTGAATGAAAAATGTAATAAAAGCTAAGAGGCAGCTATTTTTTATAGAAGAGTTTCAATTAATAAAGAAAAAATGAATAAAACAAACTCTCCATTAGGCCAATTACACAGTTTATATTGTTGCAGGCAGGATTCTTATTTACTAACGAATGAAAAAATAGTGGGTAGAAACCTGAGAAGCAACAAAATCTTCATCGTTTCGAAGTATCTGTCCCATGATATTGATTAATTAAAAAGGGAAAAATCATTGGGAATTCCCTGGCAGTCCAGTGGTTATGACTCTGTGCCTCTATTGCTGTGGGCCCGGGTTCGATCCCTGGTCAGGGAACTAAGATCCCGTGAGCTGCAGGGCACAGCAAAAAAAAAAGGGAAAATCATGATTTTTACAGTGTAGGAACCAGGCAAACATCAACTTAAGTGATGAAAGTTAACATCACTCCAGTAATAAGACATATCAATATCATCTACCCCAACATGATTCTGAGCCATCGTACATGGAATATTTTTTTTTTTTGACAAGAAAGGGATTTAATTGTCACATACAAGTTAAGAAGTATGGGAAGGGCTGTCCAGGGCTGGAATGGCAGCTAAAGTCCTCCAGCTCTGCCATCCTCATCATGGGGCTTTTGTGCCCAAGGCCCCTGTAAACATCACTTCTTAAGAAGAAGGAACTAAAGGCCAAAATTCCATACAAGTCCTGTTTTCCCAGAAGCTCTTCAATCAGAGCTGGATCTTCTAACTGCAAGGGCATCAGGACAATGAATTATTTTCAGGTGAGCAAGTTACCCTCAACAAAGGCAGGGTGCCATGGGCAGGACATAGAGTCAACCCGCATACCCACGCCATTTGTCCCCCGGGGTCTGATGTCACTGACCAAACTGGTCACCTGCCCAGGTCTGGTGTGTGTGACGTGGGGAGGGTGGGGGAAGGCATGCCCCCTCTGTCCCAGGACCTGCCCCTGTCCTTGGAATTCACTGTGTCTACACCTAGTCATCCTTTGGAGATTTCAGGCTGCAAAAGGGTGGCTTTTGGGCCCAGTTTCTATACCACGTGGGCCTGCCTAGTGCCTTTAGAAAAGGAGAAAGGATCAAGTTCTCTTTGAAATTACTGGAAATTGGCTCCCATTGGGCTGGTCACCCATCTCTGGGATGACACCAAACAGCTGGGTCCTGAGCATACCTGTGGTCAGCACCCCATCTGGCAAGCGTGAACCGTGGCAGCCTGAGAGACCAGCTCACAGAGCAGGCAGCTTGCACACCCATCCAGCACAGCTGCAGCCCTTAAAGGACAACACAAACTACATGAACAATTTGACAGAGCTACAATCCAGTGGGAAATCTAACCATGACTCTTAGAATTTGACAGATCAAATAGAGTATTTGTGTAATACAATTAAATTGTGCAACACGTGAGTCTGTGCCCCCCTTCCTCTGTCTCAACACCAACTGCTTAGAGTAGCTGGCATTAATCATGTATCAAGAGTATTTGTTGGGGTCTTGTCTGTGTTAAGATACAAAAATAAAAAGAAGAAGAAGAAGAGTTGGGTACAGTGGAATTAACAGTTTGAAGGGAAATCTGTTAAGGGAATAGGGAGAAATGAAAATGCAGAGAGAAAGGAAAGAAAAAAATACTAAGTGAAAGAGTGCCTGAATAAGGAATTTAAGAAATGTCAAATATGAAGTTATAAGTTGTCTTACTCTGGAGTTTGTGATACAAATTCCTCCCCCATTCCCCTACCAAATTGACAAACTTTTCCGTAAACTTCCATGTCTCACTACTTAGTTGAGTAGTTTCAAATGATGTACGAGAGACTTGGCCTAATAATCCCATAGTTTGATAAATTCTCTGCAAATTTCAGAAGTTTGGAGGAGTATTAATGCTTCTTTAGGCAATAGAATTAAGATTTGGAACAACCTTACCTAGACCCCATGGGACAGAAAGATACCAGATGACATCCTTTTTCCACACATAATTAAAAGTTTACATATATAAGTACATACTTGCACTTATGTGTACATGTGATTGGTGTGCCTATATTTATATGTGCGTGTGTGATGGCATGTATACAAATGAATAGTTGTGCAGTATTAACTTCCCAATAAAGAGAATCCTTACCCTTGTCAAATATCCATCAAGTTTGTGAAAAAATGAGGATCACCCAGGTGAAAACAAGCAAAAGTAATTTTCTCAGAAATAGATAAAGAAGTGAGAAAGCTTTATAGTGGAAAAAAGAGAAGGTTTCAGGTAAATATGCTTTGATTGGAGGCTGTTGGCATGGGGAAGCTGGAGGTGGGCTAACTATATAATTGGCTAGGAAAGCACTTTTGGCGTTGTCTGTGTGGTAGTAGTTGAAAGTGGGGGAGGGGCTGCACAATTATGAAAACTGTCAGTTATTAAACAAGTTTTGGCTATTTTGGGTGGTTGCTACCAAGGTTTTGGGTCAGACTTCTGCTTTTTAATATGACATGGCCATGTCTATTTGTATATTCAGTCTTTCAAATTGTTAAAAAAAAAAAACTCTATATGCTTTGAGCAGATGAAATTTAGATCTTACCTAAATTCTACCCATGATGAATTAATATTAGAAAATATTCATGAATATAGATAAACAAAAAATAGAAACGTCATCCCCCCAAAATACTAAACACACACCTTTGAGATTAGTCACTGAACAGAAAAAAAAAGAAAATGATAGCTTTGATAAAATTAATACAAAAAATTTAACTCAAAAATAAAACAAAATAAAAAATATTATACATATCTTAAAATGAATTTAATACTTATTTATAAAAAAGTGATGTAAAATAAATAGATCAATTCAGAGAAGGAAGAAATTGATATAAGTGAAATCAGAGGTAAATAAATAAAATAGCAAAATAATAAGAGCTTATGGATAAAATAAAGCTAATTCTAATTTTTAACAAATTAATAAAATATATATTCATTACAAAACTAACCAAAAATAACATAGGATAAATTAAAATATACATATTCAGGAGGAGAATGAATATGTAAGTATTATTAGATTGCAATGGATATTGAATAAATAATGAGTAAATAATTACAATGATATGTCAAAAATATCCACATACAAATCATTTTTTAAAGAAAAATATTAATGTGTCTGAATCAAAAGTATAAATCATGGTAGCTCAAATTTTTGTTTTTTAAGGAACCTCCATACTATTCTCCACAGTGGCTATACCAATTTACATTCCCACCAGCAGTGTAGGAGGGCTGCTTTTTCTCCACACCCTCTCAGTATTTATTATTTGTAGATTTTTTGATGATGGCCATTCTGACCAGTGTGAGGTGTTACCTCATTGTAGTTTTCATTTGCATTTCTCTAATAATTAGTACCGTTGAGTATCTTTTCATGTGCCTTTTGGCCATCTTTATGTCTTCTTTGGAGAAATGTCTTTTTAGATCTTCTGCCCATTTTTTGATTGGGTTGTTTGTTTTTTTGATATTGAGATATATGAGATGTTTGTGTATTTTGGAAATTAATCCCTTGTCAGTTGCATTGTTTGCAAATCTTTGTTTTTCATTCTGTAAGTTGGCTTTTTGTTTTGTTTACGGTTTCCTTTGCTGTGCAAAACTTTTTAAGATTAATTAGGTTCCATTTGTTTATTTTTGTTTTTATTTCCATCCTGCAGTCCACTCCTGGGCATATATCTGGAGAAAAACATAATTCAAAAAGATACATGTACCCCAGGGTTCATTGCATCATTGCAGCACTATTTACAAGGCATGGAAGTAATGTTAAGTGTCCATTGACAGATGAATGGATAAAAAAGATGTGGTGTGTATATACAATGGAATATTACTTAGCCACAAAAACAAGTGAAATAATGCCATTTGCAGCAACGTGGATCGACCTAGAGATTATTATAGTAAGTAATGTAAGCAGACAAAGACAAATATCACATGATACCATTTATATGTGAAATCTTAAAAAAAAAGGATACAAATATACTTTTTTACAAAACAGAAATAGACTCATAGACATAGAAAACTAACTTATGGTTACCAAAGGGGAGGGGGAGAGAAGGATAGGTTAGGAATTTAGGATTAAAATATACACACTACTGTATATAAGGTAGATAACCAACAAGAACCTACCATATAGCACAGGGAACCATATTAAATATCTTGTAATAGCTTATAATGGAACAGAATGCAAAAAAAGAAATATATATATATGTGTATTTATGTGTATATATATAATTGAGTCATTTTGCTGTATACCCGAAACTAACACAATATTGTAAGTTAACTATATTTCAATAAAAATAAAAAAGTATAAATCATGTAATGATTAAGAAACATGAGAAGCTAGCGGTCTTGAAATTTTAACCTTTAAAAATGCCTTGGGGGCTTCCCTGGTGGCGCAGTGGTTGAGAGTCCGCCTGCGGATGCAGGGGACACGGGTTCGTGCCCCGGTCCGGGAAGATCCCACATGTCGCGGAGCGGCTGGGCCCGTAAGCCATGGCCACTGAGCCTGTGCGTCCGGAGCCTCTGCTCCGCAAGGGGAGAACCTACAACAGTGAGAGGCCCGCGTACCAAAAAAAAAAAAAAAAAAAAAAAAAATGCCTTGGACTACATGGATTAATTTTTGAGAACTGTGGAGAATTCAGTTAAGAGAACTATTATTATATTATTCAGTATATATTTTGTAATAGAAATAGTGTTTTAAATTTTTTGAAATAATTATATGAGTGTGACATAACCTGACACTGAAACACATTAAAAAAATATGGATGTACACACATGTACACAAATATACAAGAAATCTATTGGCAAACTGCAGCCAGCGAGCCCAAACCAATTTATTGCCTATTTTAGTAAATCAAGTTTTATTGAAAAGTAGCCACACCTATTCATCTGGAAAGGCAGTTGGCAGTTGACTAGCTGCAACTCAGACTTTTGGAGTAGCAAAGACTAATATATTTATTTTTTGTCCTTTATTTGTTAAAAAAAATTGCCAATCTCTGCTATAGATCAGTCTCCCATGGAATTGGATATATAAATATACCAAATAATATATCAACACATTAAAACCCAAATTATATTATAATTAATTGACTGACAAAATAGAATTAATTTATAGATGTAAATATATTTAAATATTTGGCCATTTAAAGATGAAAAATGATCACAACTTTCTCCTCCATCCTTGCTATCGAAATATTAGTTTTAGTAATGGGGTTCTGGATTGAAATAGGTGTTATGACTTGACCAAGAATTAAGTTATTTTCTCCAAACTGCAGACCTCTTACATCTCATTCCCACAACCATTCCACCACCCTCACCCTGCTATTAAGGAACAAGTTTGTCCCAGTAAACTTAGCTGGTACAGAAACTGATACTATAGGAGCTTCAGAATGAAGTTCTCAAAAAGAGACAAAGGAAGGTGCTCAATCATTCATGTCCAGTGCTTTCAGAAATCTTACAATTTACTGTTTTTCAGTTGTAAAAAAATGAAGAATTTGATGATGAGGAAGTTCCTACTTTATGTAACAGGACAAAAGAGAGAATGGTTCCTCTTTATGTAACATTATAAAGTATACAATGTAATTATTGCTAGTATTTTTAAAAAGTATCCTGATTACCTCAGTCAATGACAAATAAACGTAATAAAAATTCAGCACACATTCTTGAATTATAAAACCTTTTTATAATATAGAAAATGAAAGGAAAACTAAAATCTGCAAATATTAGATTTAATGATGACAGTCTTGAGTAGTGTTTTTTTTTAACATCTTTATTGGAGTATAATTGCTTTACAATGGTTTGTTAGTTTCTGCTTTATAACAAAGTGAATCAATTATACATATACATATGTTCCCATATCTCTTCCCTCCTGTGTCTCCCTCCCTTCCACCCTCCCTATCCCACCCCTCTAGTTGGTCACAAACCACCAAGCTGATCTCCCTGTGATATGTGGCTGCTTCCCACTAACTATCTATTTTGTGTTTGGTAGTAGATATATGTCCATGCCACTCTCTCATTTTGTCACAGCTTACCTTTCCCCCTCCCCATATCCTCAAGTCCATTCTCTAGTAGGTCTGTGCCTTTATTCCCATCTTACACCTAGGTTCTTCATGACCATTTTTTTTTCTTTTTTTTTTTCTTAGATTCCATATATATGTGATAGCATACAGTATTTTTTCTCTTTCTGACTTACTTCACTCTGTGTGACAGACACTAGGTCTATTCACCTGACTACAAATAACTCAATTTCATTTCTTTTTATGGCTGAATAATATTCCATTGTATATATGTGCCATATCTTCTTTATTCATTCATCTGTGGATGGACACTTAGGTTGCTTCCATGTCCTGGCTATTGTAACTAGAGCTGCAATGAATATTTTGGTACATGAGTCTTTTTGAATTATGGTTTTCTCAGGGTATATGTCCAATAGTGGGATTGCTGGGTCATACAGTAATTCTATTTTTAGTTTTTTGAGGAACATCCATACTGTTCTCCATAGTGGGTGTATCAATTTACATTCCCACCAACAGTGCAAGACTGTTCCCTTTTCTACACACCCTCTCCAGCATTTATTGTTTGTAGATATTTTAATGATGATGGTCATTCTGACTGGTGTGAGATGATATCTCATTGTACTTTTGATTTGCATTTCTCTAATGATTAACGATGTTGAGCATTCTTTCATGTGTTTGTTGGCAATCTGTATATCTTCTTTGGAGAAATGTCTATTTAAGTCTTCTGCTCATTTCTGGATTGAGGTGTTTGTGTTTTTGTTATTGATCTGCATGAGCTGCTTGTAAATTTTGGAGATTAATACTTTGTCAGTTGCTTCATTTGCAAATATTTTCTCCCATTCTGAGGGTTGTCTTTTGGTCTTGTTTATGGTTTCCTTTGCTGTGCAAAAGCTTTTAAATTTTGTTAGGTCCCATTTGTTTATTTTTATTTCCATTTCTCTAAGAGGTGGGTCAAAAAGGATCTTGCTGTGATTTATGTCATAGAGTGTTCTGCCTATGTTTTCCTCTAAGAGTTTGATAGTGTCTGGCCTTACATTTAGGTCTTTAATCCATTTTGAGTTTATTTTTGTGTATGGTATTAGGGAGTGTTCTAATTTCATACTTTTACATGTACCTGTTCAGTTTTCCCAGCACCACTTATTGAAGAGGCTGTCTTTTCTCCACTGTATATTTTTGCCTCCTTTATCAAAGACAAGTTGACCATATGTCCATGGGTTTATATCTGGGCTTTCTATACTGTTCCACTGATCTATATTTCTGTTTTTGTGCCAGTACCATACTGTCTTGATAACTGTAGCTTTGTAGTATAGACAGAAGTCAGGGAGACCGATTCCTCCAGCTCCATTTTTCATTCTCATGATGGCTTTGGCTATTCAGGGTCTTTTGTGTTTTCATACAAATTGTGAAATTTTTTGTTCTAGTTCTGTGAAAAATGCCAGTGATAGTTTGTTAGGCATTGCATTGAATCTGTAGATTGCTTTGGGTAGTAGAGTCATTTTCACAATGTTGATTCTTCCAATCCAAGAACATGATATATCTCTCCATCTATTTGTATCATCTTTAATATGTTTCATCAGTGTCTTATAATTTTCTGCATAAAGGTCTTTTTTCTTCTTAGGTAGGTTTATTCCTAGATATTTTATTCTTTTTGTTGCAATGGTAAATGGGAGATATTTTATTCTTTTTGTTGCAATGGTAAATGGGAGTGTTTTCCTAATTTCACTTTCAGATTTTTCATCATTAGTGTATAGGAATGTCACAAATTTCTGTGCATTAATTTTGTATCCTGCTACTTTACCAAATTCATTGATTAGCTCTAGTAGTTTTCTGGTAGCATCTTTAGGATTCTCTATGTATAGTATCATGTCATCTGCAAACAGTGGCATCTTTACTTCTTCTTTTTTGATTCGGATTCCTTTTATTTCTTTTTCATCTCTGAATGCAGTGGCTAAAACTTTCAAAACTATGTTGAATAATAGTTGTGAGAGTGGGCAACCTTGTCTTCTTCCTGATCTTAGTGGAAATGCTTTCAAGTTTTTCACCATTGAGGACGATGTTGGCTGTGGGTTTGTCATATATGGCCTTTATTATGTTGAGGAAAATTCCCTCTATGCTTACTTTCTGCAGGGTTTTTTATCATAAATGGGTGTTGAATTTTGTCAAAAGCTTTCTCTGCATCTATTGAGATGACCATATGGTTTTTCTCCTTCAGTTTGTTAATATGGTGTATCACGTTCATTGATTTGCATATATTGAAGAATCCTTGCATTCCTGGAATAAACCCCACTTGATCATGGTGTATGATCCCTTTAATGCACTGTTGGATTCTGTTTGCTAGTATTTTGTTGAGGATTTTTGCATGTATGTTCATCAGTGATATTGGCCTGTAGTTTTCTTTCTTTGTGACATCTTTGCCTGGTTTTGTTATCAGGGTGATGGTGGCCTCGTAGAATGAGTTTGGGAGTATTCCTTCCTCTGCTATATTTTGGAAGAGTTTGAGAAGGATAGATGTGAGCTCTTCTCTAAATGTTTGATAGAATTCGCCTGTGAATCCATCTGGTCCTGGGCTTTTGTTTGTTGGAAGATTTTAAATCACAGTTTCAATTTCAGTGCTTGTGATTGGTCTGTTCATATTTTCTATTTCTTCCTGGTTCATTCTCAGCAGGTTGTGCATTTCTAAGAATTTGTCCATTTCTTCCAGGTTGTCCATTTTATTGGTATAGAGTTGCTTGTAGTAATCTCTCATGATCCCTTGTATTTCTGCAGTGTCAGTTGTTACTTCTCCTTTTTCATTTCTAATTTTATTGATTTGAGTCTTCTCCCTTTTTTTCTTGATGAGTCTGGCTAATGGTTTTTCAATTTTGTTTACCTTCTCGAAGAATCAGCTTTTAATTTTATTGATCTTTGCTATTGTTTACTTCATTTCTTTTTCATTTATGATTTCTTTCCTTCTGCATCTATTGAGATTTCTTTCCTTCTTTCCTTATGATTTCTTTCCTTCTGCTAACTTTGGGGTTTTTTTTTGGACTTCTTTCTCTAATTGCTTTACATGCAAGGTTAGGTTGTTTATTTGAGATGTTTCCTGTTTCTTAAGGTAGGATTGTGTTGCTATAAACTTCCCTCTTAGAACTGCTTTTGCTGCATCCCATAGGTTTTGGGTCGTCGTGTTTTCATTGTCATTTTCATCTAGGTAATTTTTGATTTCCTCTTTGACTTCTTCAGTGATCTCTTTGTTACTAAGTAGTGTATTGTTTAGCCTCCATGTGTTTGTATTTTTTACATATTTTTTCCTGTAATTGATATCTAGTCTCATAGCGTTGTAGTCGGAAAAGATACTTGATATGATTTCAATTTTCTTAAATTTACCCAGGCTTGATTTGTGAGCCAATATATGATCTATCCTGGAGAATGTTCCATGAGCACTTGAGAAGAATGTGTATTCTGTTGTTTTTGGATGGAATGTCCTATAAATATCAATTAAGTCCATCTTGTTTAATGTATTATTTAAAGCTTGTGTTTCCTTATTTATCTTCATTTTGGATGATCTGTCCATTGGTGAAACTGGGGTGTTAAAGTCCTCTACTATGTTTGTGTTACTGTCGATTTCCCTTTTTATGGTTGTTAGTATTTGCCTTATGTATTGAGGTGCTCCTATGTTGGGTGCATAATATTTACAATTGTTATATCTTCTTCTTGGATAGATCCCTTGATCATTATGTAGTGTCCTTCTTTGTCTCTTGTAATAGTCTTTATTTTAAAGTCTATTTTGTTTGATATGAGAATTGCTACTCCAGCTTTCTTCTGATTTCCATTTGCATGGAATATCTTTTTCCACCCCCTCACTTTCAAATGTGTGTGTGTCCCTAGGTCTGAAGTGGGTCTCTTGTAGACAGCATATATATGGGTCTTGTTTTTGTATCCATTCAGCCAGTCTGTGTCTTTTGGTGGGAGCATTTAATCCCTTTACATTTAAGGTAATTATCAATATGTATGTTCCTATTACCATTTTCTTAATTGTTTTCAGTTAGTTATTGTAGGTGTTTTCCTTCTCTTTTTTTTCTTGACTAGAGAAGTTCCTTTAACATTTGTTGTAAAGCTTGTCTGGTGGTGCTGAACTCTCTCTGCTTTTGCTTGTCTGTAAAGGTTTTAATTTCTCCATCAAATCTGAATGAGATCCTTGCTGGGTAGAGTAATCTTGGTTACAGGTTTTTCTCCTTCATCACTTTAAATATGTCCTGCCAGTCCCTTCTGGCTTGCAGAGTTTCTGCTGAAAGATCAGCCGTTAACCTTATGGGGATTCCCTTGTGTGTTATTTGTTGTTTTTCCCTTGCTGCTTTTAATATATTTTCTTTGTATTTAATTTTTGACAGTTTGATTAATATGTGTCTTGGCGTATTTCTCCTTGGATTTATCCTCTATGGGACTTTCTGTGCTTCCTGGACTTGATTAACTATTTCCTTTCCCATATTAGGGAAGTTTTCAACTATAATCCCTTCGAATATTTTCTCAATCCCTTTCTTTTTCTCTTCTTCTTCTGGGACCCCTATAATTCGAATGTTGGTGTGTTTAATGTTGTCCCAGTGGTCTCTGAGACTGTCCTCAGTTCTTTTCATTCTTTTTCCTTTATTCTGCTCTGCAGTAGTTATTTCCACTATCTTGTCTTCCAGGTCACTTATCCGTTCTTCTGCCTCAGTTATTCTGCTATTGATCCCATCTAGAGTATTTTTCATTTCATTTATTGTGTTGTTCATCATTTCTTGTTTCCTCTTTAGTTCTTCTAGGTCCTTGCTAAATGTTTCTTGCATTTTCTCTATTCTATTTCCAAGATTTTGGATCATCTTTACTATCATTATTCTGAATTCTTTTTTCAGGTAGACTGCATATTTCCTCTTCATTTGTTAGGTCTGGTGGGTTTTTCCCTTGCTCCTTCATCTGCTGTGTGTTTTGCTGTCTTTTCATTTTGCTTATCTTACTGTGCTTAGGGTCTCCTTTTTGCAGGCTGCAGGTTTGTAGTTCCCGTTGTTTTTGGTGTCTGTCCCCAGTGGCTAAGGTTGGTTCAGTGGGTTGTGTAGGTTTCCTGGTGGAGGGGACTAGTGCCTGTATTCTGGTGGATGAGGCTGGATCTTGTGTTTCTGGTGGGCAGGTCCATGTCTGGTGGTGAGGTTTGTGGTGTCTGTGGCCTTATTATGGTTTTAGGCAGCCTCTCTGCTAATGGATGGGGCTGTATTCCTGTCTTGCTAGTTATTTGGCATAGGGTGTCCAGCACTGTAGCTTGCTGGTCATTGAGTCAAGCTGGGTCTTGGTGTTGAGATGGAGATCTCTGGGAGATGTTTGCCATTTCATATTACGTGGAGCTGGGAGGTCTCTTGTGGACCAGTGTCCAGAAGTTGGCTCTCCCACCTCAGAGGCACAGCTCTCACTCTTGGCTGGAGTACCAAGAGCCTTTCATACAAATGGCTCAGAATAAAAGGTAGAAAAAATAGAAAGCAAGAAAGAAAGAGGATAAAATAAAATAAAATAAAATAAGATAAAGTAAGATAAAATAAAGTTACCAAAATAACAAATATTATGAAAAAAAATTTTAACTAAAAAAAAAAAAAAAGATAAAAAGAATGGACAGACAGGGCTTCCCTGGTGGCACAGTGTTTGAGAGTCTACCTGTCGCTGCAGGGGACACAGGTTCGTGCCCCGGTTTGGGAAGATCCCACATGCCACGGAGCGGCTGGGCCTGTGAGCCATGGCCACTGAGCCTGCACATCCGGAGCCTGTGCTCCGCAACGGGAGAGGCCACAACAGCACGAGGCCCACGTACCGCAAAAAAAAAAAAAAAAAAAAAAAAAAATGGACGGACAGAATCCTAGGACAAATGGTGAAAGCAAAGCTATACAGACAAAATCTCACACAGAAGCATACACATAGACACTCACAAAAAGAGGAAAAGGGGAAAAAATAATATATCTTGTTCCCAAAGTCCACCTTCTCAATTTGGGATGATTCGTTGTCTATTCATGTATTCCACAGATGCAGGGTACATCAAGTTTATAGTGGAGATTTTATCCACTGCTCCTGAGGCTGCGGGGAGAGATTTCCCTTTCTCTTCTTTGTTCGTACAGCTGCCGAGGTTCAGCTTTGGATTTGGCCTCGCATTTGCGTGTAGGTCACCTGAGGGTGTCTGTTCTTTGCTCAGACAGGACAGGGCTAAAGAAGTAGCTGATTCACAGGCTCTGGCTCACTCAGGCCGGGGAGAGGGAGGGGTACGGATGCGGGGCGAGCCTGCGACAGCAGAGGCCAGTGTGAGGTTGCACCAGCCTGTTGCATGCTGTGTGTTCTCCTAGGGAAGTTGTCCCTGGATCACAGGATCCTGGCAGTGGCGGGCTGCACAGGCTCCCAGGAGGGGAGTTGTGGAGAGTGACCTGTGCTTGCACACAGGCTTCTTGGTGGCTGCAGCAGCAGCCTTAGCATCTCATGCCCGTCTCTGGGGTCCGCCCTGATAGCCACATCTCTCGCCAGTCTCTGGAGCTCCTTTAAGCAGCGCTCTTAATCCCCTCTCCTCGCACACCAGGAAACAAAGAGGCAAGAAAAAGTGTCTTGCCTCTTCGGCAGGTCCAGACTTTTTCCCAGACTCCCTCCCAGCTAGCCGTGGTGCACTAGCCCCCTTCAGGCTGTGTTCATGCTGTCAACCCCAGTTCTCTCCCTGTGCTCTGACCGAAGCCCGAGCCTCAGCTCCCAGCCCCTGCCCGCCCCGGCGGGTGAGCAGACAAGCTTCTTGGGCTGGTGAATGAGGGTCGGCACCGATCCTCTGTGCGGGAATCTCTCTGCTTTGCCCTCCGCATCCCTGTTGCTGTACTCTCCTCTGTGGCACCGAAGCTTCCCCCCTCCGCCACCCACAGTCTCTGCCCATGAGGGGGCTTCTAGTGTGTGGAAACCTTTCCTCCTTCACAGCTCCCTCCCACTGGTGCAGGTCCCGTTCCTACTATTTTGTCTCTGTTTTTTCTTTTTTCTTTTGCCCTACCCAGGTACGTAGGGAGTTTCTTGCCTTTTGGGAGGTCTGAGGTCTTCTGCCAGCGTTCAGTAGGTGTTCTGTAGGAGTTGTTCCACATGTAGATGCATTTCTTATGTATCTGTGGGGTGGAAGGTGATCTCCGCGTCTTACTCGTCCGCCATTTTCTCCAGAACTCTTGAGTAGTATTTACCAGAGTATGTTTCATAGACAAAACAAAATCTCAAGACAAACAAAATTTAAACTTTTTTTTTTCTCAAATACTTTTTAAAAAGACTCTAAACTGTATGCAGTGTTAGGGATATACAATGTACTTTAGTGTATCGAAGCTTCAACATATCTAAGTTATATATTTATTAAATATGTAACCATGTTTAATTTAGAAATTCCCAAGCAAGAAATTTTTCATTCAGTGTTCATTATCCTACTGTTGAAATGCTGAAAAAGAAAGTTTCTAAAGAGAAAGTTTCTCCATTTGATCAGTGAAAAGTATATATGTGTGTATGAGTATACTTAAGTATATAAAAAACAAAATCAAGTGACATATTAACACTAGAAATAATGTTAATCACAAATGTGAAGGACCTCTGAAAAGACCTGTACATTTCTACAGATATGTCATAACAATATGAAAGTTGAGATGTTCCATTTTCATGGATACAAATATCTGTTATCTTAAATCTGTCAATACCCTTCAAGATCATTCATAAATTTACTTAATTTCTTTCAAAAGAAATGGAGAATTTAACAGTGAAGATTTTATTGGGTTGATTATAAACTTTCTCTGGAAAAAAATTGATGTGTGAGAATTGTCAAAATTTGCAAGATAAAGAAGAAGGAGTGAGATAGGAGCACTTCTTTCAAAAATTAACTGAACATCCAAGAGGGTTGCAATCATCTCAGTTTCAGCTGTTCACATGCCCTTAAAACATCTAAGTTTTCAACTATTTCTTGAATTCTGTGAACCAATAAACACAACTATTTGTGATGTTAGTTCAAACTGCAGTTTTATTAGTTACAACCAATATCATCTGTATTAGTTACCTACTGCCGCAAAGCAAATGACTCCAGACCTTAGCAACTTGGTACATCATTTGTTACCTCACAGTTTCTGTGGGTCAGGAGTTCAGGCTCAGCTGAGCTGGGTGCCTCTGGCACAGCATTGCTCACAAGGCAGCTTTCAAGGTGTAGACCAGGGATAAAATCATCTCAAGGTTGGACTGGGGGAGGATCATTTTCAAGGTCCTTCATGTAATTGTTGGAAGCTGGGTTTGGCAGTATATACATAACAATTAAGAAAATATAAAGGAGATTTTTGCTACGGGGCAAATAATGGGACAATGCAAAAGACTTTAGCTCCCACAGTGACTGTAAAATAAACTGAGACAAAATAAAATGCAGACTTTTAAAAATAGGACTAAAAGCCCTGGATGAAAGGAAGCCTTAAATGAACTGAATACTATAGAAATGCTGCCCCCAGTATTTGAGTAGAGAGTGTTGACAGCAACTGTAACTGAGAACAGGCTTCGCCTCTGGGTTCTGGAAACCTGCTCTAGGGGAGATTGCTTACAGTGTGAGGACAAAGAACCCAAGCCAGTGACAAAAGTGTAGGTTGGCATGACAGTTTGGAGTGTGGAAATACCCTAAAGCAATAACTGATTGGGGGGCACATCAATTCCCCCTGTGTCTACTGCCTCAGATTTTTGCAAAAAAAAAAAAAAGGCAGCAGTGGAGGAAGATATATTAATTAGAGAGAAAATTCAAAAATATCTAAAACTGTGCCTGATGTATTTAAATCTCAAATACTGACAAAGACATCTGCTAGAGCCCTTAAGGGTTGGCTTAATCACAGGTAAATTTTAATCTAATAAAGTTGACCCAGCCTCAGGTTAATTTAATAATCTAATAAAGTGTGACCTAGTTTCAGATTAACTTAATTCTAGGACTCTAAATGATCAACCTCTCCCTCTAAACACCAAATTCAAGAAAATGATGTCAACAATGCTAAACCAAAGTTTTCACTGTACTCTTATACTCTAAATACATAGAAAATCATAAGATAACAAGAGAAGCTAGAAATTTTGACCCATTTTCTAAAAAAAAACTATGTAAATAGAACTAGATTAACAAATGACCGAAGCATTGGAATTAACAGACAAGGGTTTTAAAACAACTATTTATAGACATTACATAATTCACAGGAAAAGATGAGTTTAATAAGGGAAGGGATAAGGTAGTTCAAGAGAGATGAGGAAATACTAAAAATGAAAACAATAATTGAAAATTCAATAATTAGAAATAAAATTAATTTAAAATAAGCATGAAATGGACTTAAGAGCAGAATGAACATACAGAATAAAAAAACAGTGAACTGGAGAATGGGTAAGTACAAATTATTTAAAGTGAAACAAGAGACAAATAGTTTGGAGAAAAAAAAGAAATGTAGCCTAAGCAAGTTTGGGATTAATACCCTATATTCTAAAATACATGTTATTGTAGAAATGGATGGAAAAGAGAATGTGAATGGAGCAAAAATAATGGAGGATCACAAACAATATATTTCAGATTTGAAAATGTTATCTTACAGGTCGAAGAATATCAATAATCCCCAAGCAGAAAAAGAAAAAAAAATAAAATAATATTTTCATGAGTGAGAGCAAGAGTGAGAACAAGAGAGAGTGAGAGATAACAGATGCTTAACTATATCAAAGAGAAATTTCTGATAAGCAATAATAAAGATAAATCTGTAATGTGACCAGAGCAGGGAAACACACAGGATTTTACCTACAGGGCAACAAGTTAAATACAGCTGTCTTTTAATGAAACAGATAAGATTCAGAAGATGGTGAATAGACATCTGTAGGTGCTGATAGAAAAAATGAAACAAACATGTCAGTCTATAAAATCGATAGCCAGAAAAATCATCATTTAAAAATGAAGGCAAGCAAAACATTTTCAGAAACATAAAAGATACTTGGTTCTGTTAATACAGATACTTTCTAGGAGAAATGCATAAGGATATTCTATAGGTAAATTATACTAATTAAAAACTCAGAACTATAGAGAATACAATTAATAGTAAATATGTAGGTAACTATAAGACATTTTCCCCTCTTAATTTCTGTAGAAGAAAAATGACTCTTGGGGAATGAGATAAAGCAGCTGGCATAAAATCCATTTATTCACTTTGATTGGGGTTGCATCCAGGGACAAATAATAGAAATTAGGTGACAGTATAATCTCCCTGTTAACTGGCCTGCTGATCAAACAGACTGATGATATTTGCTAAAAGACTCCTTAGTTAGATGACCTTAGGAAGACGTCCCTAGCTAAGGATTACTTTTATTAAGAAAGAAAAGGTGGGAGAAGGAAGAAAAGAAAGAAAGGAAAGAGAAAAGAAGGCAGGAATGGGGGGATCTGTTACTAGACTATGTTGCTGAGTTATAAAACTGAAAATTTCATAAATTAAGTTTCCTTGCTGAAACTGAACTTTGGAAACTTATACACAATTTGGGTCAGACAGCACATGTCCAATGTGGAGAGGAAGGATGCAGGGGTCATGTGAGAAGTTCAGCAAAACTTTACTTTGAGTCAAGGATTGAGTATCTTTGAAATTATTAGTAAAGCTTGACACTGGTTCAATTGTTTAATTAGATTGAGTGTGATTTGACAATTCAACAATTTAAGATAGCACAACTGCATAAAGCAAAATAATAATCACGTTTATAGCACATAGAAGTATTTGATGAAAATCACAAAATGAATAAAGGGTGGTAAATTGAATATACTATTAGTCGTTCTTTTTATCATATGTGAAGTAATAGTATTTCAAAATAGACTTAGGATTTCTTAAGGTCATACAAATGCAACAAGCAAAAATGAAACAGGGAAATAGAGGAGATAAAATCTAATATTAAAAAATTCTCACTTAATTAAAACAACAGGAAAGGAAAAAGAAAATATAAAACAGAGGAGTCAAATAGAAAAATAATCAAATGACATATTTAAATAGTCATATAAGCTAAACATTCTAAGGAAGAGATTGTCAAATTGAATATAAAAGCATGATCCAACAATGTGCCTTATACAAGATTCACAATTTAGATATAAAGACACAGAGAGTTTTATGGATACATTTTTATTTTGTAAATGCAAAAAGTCAATAAGAGGACAAAAACAAACATTGATAACTACACTTGCAAATTGGCTGCAACAAATTCAATTAAAAAATTAAGATATATTTATGGATATACTATCAATAAACAACTGGAAAACTACGATGGAAATACCATTTCAAAAGGATAAGAAATTAGAAATATATTTAAAAGACATGCAAGAAATCTACATTGTATACAATTGTATATAATACATTGTATGAAATACTGTATATCATATATTGTATAAAATACTGCTGAGAGAAATAAAAGAAGATACAAATAAGGACATTTAAGTTTCTTGGATTAGAAGAATTTACATTGTCTGAAAAATCCATTATCCTCATATTGATCTTTAGAGTCAACAAAATCCCAAATACCCAATACCCTTTTTTTTGTTGTTTAATATGTGAATTAATGTATAATATACATATGACATGCTGATTCTAAAACTGATATGGAAATACAGACTTAGAGTAGCCAAAACAATCTTGCAGAAAAACAAATTCAAAGACCTTAGACTATTTAATTTTGTAATTTATTCTAATGCCACAACAATCAAGAAAATGTCTTCTTGATTTAAATTGAAAAAATATAATCAGTAAAATACAATAAAGGGGGTCAGAAATAGAATGATACTTAGTAAGTCAGTTGGCTTTTGACAAAGATTCCAAAACACTTCAATGTGAAAATGAAAAGCTCTTTTCCAAATATTGCTGGATTAACTAGATGACTATACAGATAAAGTTGAGGTCAAATCCCACCTCACATTAGCTATATGAAGTCTGATATACACCTAACTCTTAACAGTTTTAATATGTGATTCAAGCTGAGAGGACACTTCTCTATCGTCTTCTCTCTCTTCCTTTTTTTCCCTTTTTCTTCCTACCTCCATTTATTTTCTTCCTTCCCCCCACTTTGTGTTTTTTTAATTTCTTCCTTCTTTCTTCCCTCTCATCCTTTCCCATTCCATCCTTCTGCCTTCTTTCCTACTTTCTTTCTTCCTTCCATTTTTACATTCTGCATTTCTGACTTCTTTGACCTTTCACAATGACCATGAATTACCTTATATAATAAAAACAAATGAATTTATCTTATGTTTTACACTGATATTTCTTCAAAATTATTATAGAGCTAAAGCATCCAGAAGACTCTAAGAGATTTACTACTAGAACATTATACTATTATTGTTTTTCTGCTTGTTTGTTTGCTTTTGAACCAACTTTTCCATCTAGGGCAAGTTTTAAAAAGTCAAACATAGTAGATAATATTTATTGAATTTGATTTTTGTTTCTGCGAATCCAAATAGATAATTTGATTGATAGTTTTTCCTTTGCAAAACCCACAATAAAGAGTATTAATAGAATCATGTACAGGTCATGGATCAGGGCAACATTTCTGCTTAAAATTAAGAGACAGGATTTAACAACTAGAGTTGTTTTCCTGACATGACATTGAATAATGAATATTTTATGGCTTTGTTTTATTTGGATTTTACCTATACTTATGTTTGTCACCTGGCTAAATAAATCAACCTTATTAATTATTTGTTATATTTTGTACTGTCTGAGCAAAGATTCAAAATATTCAACTAAACATGGAATATGCAAGTATATACTAATCTGCTTATTTCTCCTTTCCTTTCATACCTGAATAAGTCTTTGCAGTTTGGGCAC
This sequence comes from Globicephala melas, assembly GCF_963455315.2. Taxonomy (NCBI): domain Eukaryota; kingdom Metazoa; phylum Chordata; class Mammalia; order Artiodactyla; family Delphinidae; genus Globicephala; species Globicephala melas. Next base: position 18,176,682 of record NC_083325.1, read on the forward strand.
AAACACATTTCAGGTAACTGTTATCAATTTAAACTTATGTTATATCAGCTCTAAGGAAGCAGTTGAAATTTAAATATCACTTTAAAATACTATGAATTTGCAAGAACATTACCAACCCTAAACAAACAAATCAACAAAAAAATCATTCTTACCCTCTTAATGTTCCCTGCTTAGTTCACATTCCTGTATTTTAAATGGTTTTCTTAGGCTTTTTGGCTCTCTCTGGTAAAAATCTATAATCTGATTCCCAAATGAGTTTGACATGCTAACTATAGGAGTACTGCAAGATTTTAAAATCCAGCGCTTTATGAAGATCATTTCTCACAGTATGCTGAAATTTGACTTTCAGAGATTAGAATGAGAAAAAGGATATATTAGCTATTAAAGTGATCCATCCCTGCTGCCAATGAAAATCAAAATCACATTTATCAGCATGCCTCTTATGCTGGCTTTGATATAGACAAGCATATTTTTACACAGGAGAAAGCACAGAAATACATCCTCATCCAAGTTCAGTAACAAATTGTGACCCTCAGTTCTGTTACAAGACTAAAATTTTGTTTCATTGAAATAGAATTGCTATCTTTTAAAAAATACATGTTAAGTTTAATGTTAAATGAAATCTCATATCCTATCAACCTGTGGGCCATAATTATTTGTGTTAAATATGTATCTTCTCAATTACCAGTCTCTGAGTATTAGGACTGTCATTGTGGCCTTATCTTACGTGGAACAAACTCAGCTCTACCCCAAGGCAGGCCTAGGATCTGGTCAAGCAGGCCTTAGGTAAAAGGACCATATATTCCAGTTTAAGAACACAGTCCTATTGTATGCTCATGGTCCTGAATTTGACTCTATTTTCAACATCTGAGCTTTATACCTTTCCCTAGAGATCTAGAATTATCCTTGAAGCCTGACTTAAGCCACTGTATATATATCTTATTCTATGCTAGGCCTTTGCCTTTACACTGTGTTCAGTGTACCAGTTTCAGTAAAATTGTGGTTCTACTTTTTTTTTTTTTGTGGTTCTACTTTTTATTGGCTATTCCTTCCCAGCACCTGGGTTGCTTCCCCTGAAACTCAGTTCACTGGGTAGAAGCTCACAACAGGGTGATGTGCTTTCCTGATGCACACCGCCTTAGCTGTTTTTATCGTTTTCCTTTGAGTGGCCCATTTTTGTTTTACAAGAGGTTCAGTATCACAGGTCAAAACCTCCTGGATGCCCAATGCTTTCTTGAAACAACAAAGTTGTTGCAGTATTTTAACTGATCTTTCCAGAAAATTTCCATTTAGTCTACACCTCCAGTACTTACCTCACTTCAATTCATATGTATCTTTTTAAGACCTGGTACTTTTGAGTCTGCCTTTCCTACAATAGTTAACCCCCTGATACAATAATGTCTTTTTGTGCCTTAAAGTATGAAAATGAGTGAATGAGAAAGGTTTTATTTTACCTAGAGTGAAGAAGAGACAGTCATATAAATTGAATATGCATTGAACTTCTTCCTTGGAGATTAATTGCTCTTGGAGTATCTATTATTTACTACAGCATTGCTAGGTCTTTTACCTATTTTTCTTACTCTTTTTTCCCATAACCCTGCTATATAGGTATGCTATATTCAGTTTTCTTATGATGAAATTGAGTTGCAGAAAGATTAAGGTCACTCACCTTGCAAGTGGAGAAACCAGGATTTGAAAGCCAGTCATCTTTCTACTCAGTGATGTTGCCTCTAAGCAGAGAGAATAAAAGGCTTCTGTCTCCCCCATCACCTCCATGTAATTGATTCTGAATTTTTCAACTTAAAAGAGCTCGCTTCTCTATCATTTCCCTATCAATCCCCACATGCCATTTCATCTAATATGATATTTAATCAGATATTGCCTTGGGGTGGTAACTACTTCACATATATATGTAATTTCTCTACAATTTTATTGTAAGCTCTGTGAGGACAAATATACTTTCACTTTTTACACTTTATGCGGCAACTAGCACAACACAGATACATCCGGTAAATTTCTCCTGAACTGCATTTTGTAACATAAATGTGGTTGTGTTCTTTGGGGGGAAATCTCTGTGCAAATAAAAGCACTTTTATAAATACTTAGTACCTATTTTCAATGTGAATGTCAGGCACTTCTTGTACTCCTTGATAATTGCAGGATGAAAGCAGACAACATAATCCTTGTTTTTTCCTCCTTTCTTTCTCTTACTGGGATTAAACACCAAATTCAATTTATGGAGAAGCCTTAATTTATTTTTAAACTCTTGTACCTATATCCATTCATTCAAAATATAGAATACAGGAAGCAACTGCTTTAATCACAATAGCAAATAAATCAATGATGAAACATGGCTCAAGTTGAATTCCTAACTGTAGGTTTTTTCTAAAATAAAAAAAAAAAAAGTATATCACACTTCAACTAGAATAGTTTACCCACAGGTAAAAAAACTACTGAATATATTATTTGAGAAAACTCACAAATAGGAGTATATATATTTCAAATTATTTTAAAACTTCACAGGTAAATCTTTTCACTTCACTCTTCAAAAAATTTCTTTAAAAATTCTTTAAAATTCTAGTATTTCCATAATTATGGATGAAAGTATGAGGCAGTACAGAAAATACAGGAAAACAACACTTAATCAACTTTCAGTATTACCTAGGATCAGTTGAGATATCAGTGACAGGAATAAAAAGAAAGAAAATCTCTATGCTTCTGGATCAAAGTGGCTACTATATACTCATGGTAATAGTATTAATAATCTCTGGGACTTCCCTGGTGGTCCAGTGGTTAAGACTCAGGGCTTCATTGCAGGGGGCCCAGGGTCCATCCCTGGTCAGGGAAGTGAGATCCCACATGCCACAAATAAATAAATAAATAATATTTAAAAAATAATAATATTCTCAAGTGACTGGGCATAAAAGAATCTCCCAGTCATCTTTTCAAAAATCACAAAACCTGTTTCTCAAACCTCTGTAACTATCCACACTCTCTTGCTTTTCTGACAATGCCAGAGTGTTACAAGAGTTAAAGGAAACAACATTCTTTGTAACATGAGCTCTGAGTAATGGAAAAGACAAGAAAACACTTTGTCTAATTCCTTAGCTAAATTTAATAAATTGGAAGACAGTCTTTATTTGCCTGAGGGATGCTCCAGTTTTACTTGTTGCTGTTTGGTTATAACTTTGATTGTAATTAAAAGTTAGGTATGTCATCTTCAATTTAAATCACCAGAGATGGGTGTTGTTTCAAGATTAACAGGATTTTGCCTCCTCAGCCATTAGTAATTAGGCATATTCGATTGGTTATTATTCTTTCTATATTCCCTTTGAATATATATTGATGGCTGCTATTCAGAGGACAATCAGTTTAGGAATCTGTGAATCGACCCAATTAGAAAGCTGGTCAGTGTGTGAAATGAGTTTGACAGCTTTGATCCAAGGAGCTATAAATTCTGCCCTTTTCTTCACAGAATCAATATTGTTTTCTATACTCTTTTCTCTAGTGGTAGTGGTGGGGCTATTAAAATGAGGGTTCATGTGGGACTTCTTAAAATCTCAGAGAGTAAGAGAGTCTAAGTTCCCAGTTCGTATGAAAATTATTCCCAGAGAGGGCTTCCCTGGTGGTGCAGTGGTTAAGAATCCACCTGCCAGTGCAGGGGACACGGGTTCGATCCCTGGTCCGGGAAGATCCCACATACCGTAGAGTAACAAAGCCCATGTGCCACAACTACTGAGCCTGTGCTCTAGAGCCTGCAAGTCACAACTACTGAAGCCCACGTGCCACAACTACTAAAGCCCGTGCACCTAGATCCTGTGCTCCCCAACAAGAGAAGCCATCGCAATGAGAGACCCACGTACCACAACTAAGAGTAGCCACCACTCGCCACAACTAGAGAAAGCCTGCACACAGCAATGAAGACCCAACACAGCCAAAAATAAATGAATAAATCTATTTAAAAAAAGTTAATTCTTTAAAAAAAAATATTACCAGAGAGAAAATAGATATTACTCTCCACATAAGAACCAAAGAGAGGTTTCAAAACCTTAATTATACAATATTTATTACCTTCATCCAATTTTTCATCAATTCCTATCATATTTAGAAAGAAAATGAAATACTAATCCTTTGTAAAAAACTTGAATCTACATTATCTGCTCCCTGGCTCATTTTCTGACTTCATTTCCTACCCACTCTTCACCTTTCAAACTCAGTTTTAGCCACATTGGTTTTCTTGATAATCCTTGAATAAAATAAGTACAGTCCAGGCTTTGCAGGTTTTGCTTACTCTTTCTGATATAACATATTCTCTGCTACCATAGCACCTCATATATTCTCATGGCTGGCTTCTGAAGGACCTACTGTATGGAAAGTACCATCAGTAACAACAATAACAAACTGCAAAATATTTCCTGTCAACATAGCTCACCTTGGAAGCAATCCTTGACTTGGGCTTGTGCATCCTCAAATGGCCTTCCTGAATACATACCATATCATCTAATGTAGTCCTATTTTTTCTTTGTTTTCTTACTCTGCCTTTTTCTTTTTAACAGTGATCTCTACTGATTACAAATAATAACACACACACATTATTTATTTTAGGTGACCTCTCCTAGTATGGCACTTGAACATAGACACTTTCCAATGGATATGTAATATAATTAAGAAATAAATCTTTGTAACTTTAAGACATTAAGGTTTTGGTCTTGTTTGTTACCAGTACATACCAAGACCATCTCAACTTGATCAGGTTCAATTTTATTTTATTCTATATGGAACATTAATGGTTACAAGTATTAAAATGTGCATCTTTGCAGTGTCAGATCTGAAGTAAACCCAGTCATCATATTTGTTTGCATTTCGATGTATAATCTCCTCTGACCCTCATCTATCCCTAGAAGGTAATGATCCTCCCTGCAGTAGATGACAACACAGAAGTTAACATAGCTTGAACTTTTACTGAGGTTATGGTATAAGGAAGGAGTAGAACAAGGATGAAACAAAATTGAAATTGAGATCCAGACACTGTGCCCTTAAGATTACATTATAATCTGTCAAATTTAAGTGTCTGAAGGGGTAGTAAAATGTTGTAAAGTATTGTTAATAAAATGTTGTAAAATTAGTATGATGGAGTGGGCAAAACTTACTTGGTGTGGATTTCACCTTGACATTGTATCTTTTTTTTTTTTGCGGTATGTGGGCCTCTCACTGTTGTGGCCTCTCCCGTTGCAGAGCACAGGCTCCAGACGCTCAGGCTCAACGGCCATGGCTCACCGGCCCAGCCGCTCCACGGCATGTGGGATCTTCTCAGACCAGGGCATGAAACCGTGTCCCCTGCATCGGCAGGAGGACTCTCAACCACTGCGCCACCAGGGAAGCCCTTGACATTGTATCTTTAAGGCAGCATTATGTATTCACACACAACTACCAATGAATGTGCACTGTGAGGCTTCTCAATGCTTTTCACAGCAATTATTCTGTACCCGAATTGCTTGCTCTTGTCTCTGTTTCTGAATTTATCCTTATTATAATATTTTTGGATCCACTTCTCATTTTCTACCCTGTTACTTATCTAAACACTGCACTATATTTAAGTTGGATTTCCACAGGTTAATGCTGCTTTCCTGGGAAGACTCAGTTCAAACAAGTTGATTAGCTCCTTATGCAAAATTGTATAAAATAAATAAATAAAAATTCCCACTAACACCAACAGTACTAACTCAGGAAATATTTCTTGTCAAAGACAGCCCATGTGGAACCAATCTTGTGTCAGTCTTTTGCTGTAGGACCAGGCCTACAGCATGGAGCTGGGGGTTAAAAGTATGACCTACATCTACCAATTCCTTAGAAAATTAGTTTTTAATTGACACTCTGCTTTTTTTTCCCCCATAGCTAAAATGCACTGTCACCACCAGCTATGTCAGTAGATTAAAATGCCTTCAATGGAATGACTTTCAAGAAAGTTGTAAGGCTGATGCTGAACATGGGCAAAATATAAGCTTGCATGGGAGGTAGGATCCGACAACAACTTTCCTCACCAACTTATAGGATCCGACAACAACTTTCCTCACCATCTTATAGGATCCGACAACAACTTTCCTCACCAACTTATCACTCACATTTAAAACCTTTTGAGGGGCTTCCCTGGTGGCGCAGTGGTTGAGAGTCCGCCTGCCGATGCAGGGGACGCAGGTTCGTGCCCCGGTCCGGGAGGATCCCACATGCCGTGGAGCGGCTGCGCCCATGAGCCATGGCCGCTGAGCCTGCGCGTCCGGAGCCTGTGCTCCGCAGTGGGAGAGGCCACAACAGTGAGAGGCCCGCGTACCGCAAAAAAAAAAAAAAAAAAACCTTTTGAGGATAAATCATTACCTTTTCAGAAAGAGAGGAAGAAGAGATAAGCAGGAGTTCATTTATTTCATTCAAGATTTTTAGGAACAAAGTTACCAGGGAACAGTGTTAGGGTATGTATGACTGCACTGGTGAGTTATAATCAGAGAGGTCAGGGCTTTAGTAACTTTGTGGTTCCAGAAAAAATACTAAATTGTGACTTTCAGGAAGCAGCAATCAAGAGAGAGAAAAAAAGTTAAGTGGCTGAAGAGACAGAATTTACATAATAGTTTCAATTATATAGCACCTTTTTGGACTATAAGACTGAAAATTCACAGCCAAATCATCTACCTTTATAGTAAACAATAACAGATATTAAATGACTACAGTTAGAGATAAATAGCTTAAATAAATCATGATCCTTAAATGATATAAATTTGAAAGGGTATTAATTATAAATCACATATGTATATATGCCATAGATTGAACATGATAGGGTGTAACATGTTAAGGAATTTGGAAAAAGAATACCTCAAGAAAGAGCAGAGTCAATTAAAAAAGAAAAGAAAAGAAAAGAAAAGGAATAGGCTAGAGAGAAAACTTGATAAGGCAGCTGCATTTAATCAAGTACTAGAAACTAGATAGGGCTGTGATATTCAGTCTTATGTGTCAACCTGGCTGCTCTATTGTACTAGGTTCCCAGGGCTGCTGTAACAAAGTAATGTAAATGGTGTGGTTTGAAACAACATAGATGTATTATCTCACAGTTCTGGAAGTTAAATATTGAAAATCAAGGTGTCAGCAAATTCTTGCTCCCTCTGAAACCTGAATTGGAAGATCTTTCATTGCCTCTTGCAGCTTCTGGTAGCCCCAGGCATTTCTTGGCTTGTGGCAACAAGCATAAATCTAATCACTGTCTCCTTCAGATGGCAAACTTTATGTCTCAGTGTACCTTTATCTCTGCGCCAAAATTTCCCTCTTCTTACAAGGATAAGAGTCATATTGGATTTAGGGCCCACCCTAACCCATTATAATTTTATTGTAAATTGATGACATCTGTGAAGACCCTATTTCCAAATAAAGTCACATTCACAGATTCTGAGAGATATTCAATTTTGGAGAGAGGGAGCATATTTAACAAAGCGAGAGTACCCAGTGATTGGGTCAAATACTAATCTAGGTATTACATGAAGGTGCTTTGTAGATGGTTAACATTTACAATCAGAGGTTTTTCAGTAAAGAAGATTACCTTCCATATTGTATTGGTGTCATCAAATCAACTGAAACCCTGTAAACAAAAAACAGAAACTGAGCTTTCCTAGGGAAGAAAAATTCTGCCTCAGTACTGAATCATTAAATCCTACCTGAGAGATAGAGAGAAGGGGATATTATATATATGTCATGCATTATATATAATTATATATATATAAATATATATATCCTATTATAGCCAATAGAATATATAACCAATATGTATATAATAGAATATATAACCAATGTATATATATGTTATATACATTATATATACATATGCATAGAAAACATATATAAGGAAACATCTATTTATCAATCTCCATTGTGTTTCTCTGGAAAACTGTGACTAATGCAAGGGCATAGACAAAAGGGAAGAAGCAGGACAGTATTTAAGATAAGAGAGAACAGGATCTTAAATTTAGATCACTGAGGAGTTCTAACTAGGATTTTATTCTGGATTTTTTAAAGGTGAAGTTTTTATTTTACCTTCACTTATGTCTTCTTTCATTCTCTTCCTTTCTTCATGTAGATCTGAGTTTCATCTTCCTTCTCTCTAAAGTACTCTTTTTAAACATTATTATTTTTTTTTTGGCAAGGTAGTTCTACTGGCAACAAATTTCCTCAATTTTTGCTTATCTGAGAAAGTCTTAATTTCTCCTTAACTTTTGAGGGATAATTTCACATACAGAATTATGGGTTGGTGATTCTTTTTCTCTGAACACTAGGTATTTCACTCCACCATCTTCTTGTTTGCATGGTTTCTGAGGAGAAGTCAGATGTAATTCTTATCTATTCCTATATAGACATAGGGTTTCTCCCTGTGGCTTCTTTCAGGATTTTTTTCTTTATCTTTGATACTCTGGAGTTTAAAATTAACATGCCTAACAGTAGTTTTTCTGTCATTTTCCTGGTGTTCCCTGAGCTTTCTGGATCTGTGGTTTCATGTTTGATAGTAAATTGGAGAAATTCTCAGTCATTATGATTTCAAATATTTTTTTCTGTTCTTTTCTCTCTTCTTTTGGTATTCCCATTACACATATGTCACACCTTTTGTAGTTACACCATAATGCTTCGCTATTCTGTTCTGTTCATTTTTTTCCCATCTTTTTTAAAATTTCTGTTCTTTTTTTCAGTTTTGGGAGTTTTTGCTGAGATATCCTCAAGCTCAGAGATTCTTTCCTCATTCCTGTCCATTCTACTAATCAGTCCATCAAAGGTATTCTTCATTTCTATCACAGTGCTTCTGATCTCTACCATTTCTTTTCAGTTCTTTCTTAGAATTTACATCTCTCTGCTTACATTGCCTATCTGTTCTTGCATGTTGTCTATTTTATAAAAGAGCCATTAACATATTAGTCAGAGGTTTTTTGTTTTGTTTTTTTTTCTTTTCCGGAATCTTAGTTCCCTGACCAGGGGTTGAACCCGCATCCCCTGCATTGGAAGGGCAGAGTCTTAACCACTGGATCACCAGGGAAGTCTCTAGTCAGAGTTTTTAATTCTTGATTTGATAATGCGAACGTCCCTGATGTGTCTGGTTCTGATACTTGCTCTGCCTCTTTACATTATGTTTGTTGCCTTATAGCATGCCTTGTAATTTTTCTCGATAGCCAGACGTGTACTGGGTAAAAGAAATTATTGTAAATAGGCCTTTAGTAATGTGGTGGTGAGATGTGCAGTGGAGTGGGCATGGGAAAGCATTCTGTAGTCCTATGACTAAGTTTCACTTTTTTAGTGAGCCTGTGCATCTGGACTCTGAGCTTCTCAAGTATTTCTATCTTTCTGCCCCCTTAGGTGAGACAGGATGGCGAGAATTTGCTGGAGTTCTCTATTTCCCTCCTTCCACATGGAAGGCTAGACCTGACTGGAGCTGGATGTAACCCTCACCCCCAGGTCAGTTAGGCTCAGATAATACTCCGACAAGTTAGGCTCTGGTCAACTAGTTTCTCCTAAGGGCAGGGCTTGTTAAGAAGAAGAGTGCTCTGGTGTATTTCAAAATTTCTCCTTTTTGCTTTCAGAAGCATGAAGGGATTTTTCTCTGATATTTACTGTGGGAATCTGATCAAGATCCTGGAAGTAAATCTCAAAATATTTTGGGGGCCCCCTGATGACAGGGTCCCCCTGGAGTTTTTAATTTCTCAGAGTTTTTCACTTTGAGCCTCCAGAATTTTGTCAATTATAGTTCAGGTTTTCCTTCCCTGGCACTGGTTCCCAGGGCTATTTCTACTCCTGATTCTCTGCTCTGGAAAGCCATTGTTCTCTGCATTCACCCAACTATCTCTCTAATCTAGGGGGCATGAGTTTGCCCTGTGTCCTCCCCTCTCTTGTTGATCCAAGAAGAGTCATTGATTTTTTAGTCCATTCAGCTTTTTACTTATTGTTATGGAGTGGCAACACCCAAGTTCCTTACAGGTAGAACCAAAATTTTATTTTATTTTATTTTCAATTTATTTTCTCTGTTTTCCAGTTTGGGTTAATTCTATATTCTTTCCTTAAGTTCCCTGAATCTGTCCTCTGTCATCTCCACTTTATTATTTAACCAGTCCAGAGAGATTTTGTTTTTATTTTAAATTTTATTATTATATTCTCCAGTTCTATCATTTTCGTTTCTTTTTATAAATTCTATTTATTTGCTGAGATTTTCTTTGTTACTTTAAATAAAATTTGTATTTAACTGTTGAAGATTTTTTATAACAGTTGCTTTACAATCCTTGTCATATAATTCCAACAACTGGTTCACCTTAGTGCTTATCAGTTGACTTCCATTTCCTTCAAGTTGTGATTCTCTTGGTATAGGTAGGATGGGTGATATTAGAATGCATCCTATAGCATAAGAAGTATCCCAAGGCCAGGTGACTCTTGATGAAGAAGAAGTTTAGCACAGTCTCCTGACAAATGCCCTTTGGCTGCCATAGTGTCTCTAAGTGGGGGAGAAAAGCCTAAGCCAGTGATATTAGCTTCCCATGATCAGGAGCTTCCCATGATCTTGGAGAGACAGCAGTGAGCAGTGACTTGAAGTGAGATCTTAGTTCCCTGTCAGGAATTGAACCTGGGTAGCCTGGATTAAAACCAGGAATCCTAGCTGCTAGTCCACCAGGGGCTAGAGGTTAGAAGAAAAGTTCCCCTGGCTCTTGCCCTGTTTGAAAGCAAGAAGGTTTCAAGGAGGCAAAAACCGTAAAAACAGGTACAAAGTTTACCATTAGAGACACAGCATTATAAGTGGGAAAGCACACAGAGAAACAGTTTGTTTATTTCACAGAAGCAAGGCAGAATTACATACTGGGAGAGAAAGGGTGTGGGCATCCTCACTAATGAGGAGGAACGCCATAAAGGGGCAGTTAAATCATTTATATAGGGCAGTTCTTCCGGGTCTTTGTTTACTTTTGGCCAATTATCTCCTTTCTTTTTTCACACCTGACTTGTCCTAGGACCCTCCCCAACATGTGGGCACAACTTTTTGCTAAGATGGATTTCACCACAGAGGCCTGTGGAGGTATGTCCACACTTATTTTGGGGTGGTGCCCCATAGCTATTTGACCCCCAGGGAGCCTTCCTGTGCATGTGCATACAGAGAAGTTTTCCTTGACCTCAGGAGTGGTCATCTTATCTCTTTACTTCAGCAGAGCTCAGCTCTGGACACTAACTTTGGCCTTGGCGTGTCTGGGAAAACAAAGCTTCAATTTTACTCCACTTGACAAACACTAGCTGTCCAGTCCAGGGGCCCATCTGTCTCCTACCTGACCCTGACTGAGCCACTTTTGGTGATGATGTCATTTTACTGATTCTACTAGTTGCCCAGCTTGCTGTGATTGAGTCCCTTTTTCTTCTTGCTTGTCCTGATTTTTCTGAGGCCAGGAGAAGCATCTTAGACCCATAAGTATACACAGGCTTCCTGCACCAAGCCACTTGTTATAGTTGCATCTCTCCTGGTAGTTCTGCCATCTCAGTTCTTTTGGTGAGAAAGGGGGGGATCTCATGCTTGGCAGGGACTGGAAGTGCTTCCCCCGTCTGCTTATTTTTGTAAGGTTCCCAATCTATTCCTCTTACCTGTTGTAAGGCTCATCTAATGTTTTCAGAGGGATTTCAGTTCAATCCATAGCAGGAATGAATGTACCTGTGCTGTTTTCTTTTGTTTGGTTCAAAGTCAGGAAATGCTGAGTCTGAGTGGCCATCCTCTACTTGGTGAAGTGGATACAAGATACCTGTTATTCTTCCAGTCCCGAGGTCCCAAACTAATTCTCCTTCTAACCACATTTCAAGGTTCTGCTTCAGCTGTCACTTTCTTCATTTTCAGGGTTTATAGATGTATTTAATGGGAAGGAACAGGGAGAAATGGGTCTATGCCATCTTCTCTGGATTAATAGTGACCAGTGGAATTCTTTCTGAAGTGTAAATATGAAGGTTATTAACAATTTTATTGAATCACTATCTCCAGCCAGAGTTTGCAAATCTAAATATTTAAGAAAATATCCAAGTGATTCTGATCAGGAGATAAACTATGCAGATAAACTACAACTTTTGACACATGTAGTTTCTAAACATGGCATCACTATCTAACTTGAATTATGTTAATAATATTTTACATTTTGATAAATTTGACTTGCACGTGTAGTTTTCAATACATGCTGCAGGTTTTAAAGAAAAGAAATATGCCAATGGTAATTATGCTATTCCCAGGAATTTAGTAATTCCTTAGAGCTAGATATTTCTAAATGTATCCCTATAAATTTCAAAGCAATTAAGCTTTGGTGATAAGATATCCCACTGAGGTTAGTTTCATTAAATAATGGCTGAAAAGGGAAGAGAATGAACAAACTTTAGGTTTAAATTATCAAGTTAGCAGAACCAGATTGAGATTTAACCATGTTCTTCACAGAATGCTGTGAAGACATTTTCTCTTGAGTATGAGTAGTAAATTAACAGAACTCTGGTCCTGAGCTTAATAGAGATAACCAACAGCTCTGTAATTTGTCTCTTTAGGGAATTTCTATGGTCTGATATGGTGGGTTTTTAGCTAATTTTAAGATGCTAAAATTAACATGGAAACATATCTCAACACACTTTGTCCTTGATTAATAACAATTTTAGGGTATTATAATTACTCTGAAAGAATTCAGGATTGTACTCATTATTACTGTGCTTTTCTTCTCCATGCCTCTATATTTCATTGGGAATAAAAGAAAAATCAGTTCCCTACTTTTTCTAACAAAAGGATCATTTGTTGGAAGTAGCAATAATTGCTCTCTAAGAAAATGAAGGGAAAAAAGGGCTTCAATTCAGATGAAGAAATAACAACCTACTTGTTATTTTTTATTCCATTCCTCAATGCGGTTTTCTTAATTGGAGAGGCATAGAATCACAGCAAAAATATTCAGAGGTCAGAACCCCATTTCTCATCTCTGTTGATTTTTTGTTCTTTTCAAAGTTAAGTACTAACAGCTAGCATTTTTTACATTAATAAAACCTGCTTCTTATAAAATAATAAATCATTCCTCCTCCATCAAAAATGTTTCAATGTAGATTATAGAGCAAAATTTTTTTTTGTTTTTTAAAAGAAATATTAAGTAAGCAAATTCTGGAAAGACAGTTTAAGACTACTTAAAAGTAAAACAGAGGAAAAGTAAAGCAAAACAAAAAAAAATGCTGTTTAGTTAATGACTGAGTATTTAAGTAGAAAACAATGCAAATCTCACCGTGAGCATGTAAACAATATTGAAACAAACTTCAAACACTGAGCATTCCTTTTGATCCAAAAATGCAAGCTAACTCTTTCCTGACTTAGGTAGGGCATCTTGAAAATGGTTGGCAAAAATTAGCATACTCACACAATATATATTTGGTCAATCAAATTTACATATGACTTACATGTGATGCTTCTCATCACTCTACCTTGACTGATATTATCCTGGTTGACAATTCACAACCATATTCTTTCCATTTTTTTTCTCCCCAACAGACTTCAGGCTACATCACATGTACATACTATTTCAATAATCCTTAAATGGGGAATTGGAGACCCAAAACTAGACAATATGAGAAAGCCTTGACAGGACACTCACTCTGCTCCCCATTCATCCTAGTTGTACACACACTGTAAAGCTCTTATTCACCCCAGGTTGTAGATTACAGATGTGAGTCAAAAGAAAACAAGTCTCTCTCTTATTTGAAAATGTTAAATCTTTTAAAACATTCTAGCTTAGATCTGATTCACATAATTCACTTTGTGTTCTTGTATGTCAAAAGTAGGACAGTTTCCATTTCTTTTAACACCAAACATAAAGAGAGACAGAGAGAGAGAGAGAGAGAGAGAGAGAGAGCTTCTATGTTGGTTGGATTTGGCTGTTAGGATTATAGAACTGGTTAAATTTTGAAGGTAAATAACTACCTTATATGGCTAGTTCTAAACAACTGTGTCAGAGATTTGCTTCCTCCATTTTTTTCATTCACTCTTTCAATATATATTTACTAAGTGCTTTTAGACATGTTCTCTGTGTTAGTTGGTAGCATGTTACCACTATCAACACCAACAAAATACATCAAAACTAAAACCAAGAGGACCAAAACTCCTTAGATCCTTTCTTTATGAAAATTTCAATTTAGTGGAGGATGAATATATTATGTAATAACAACAAAGAAAAATGAAAAATGATCACTGTCATAAATGATTAAAAGTACATGTACTAGCAATTGAACCCATTCTGGGAAATCAGAAAAAAATCTTCTGTGATGAAAGTAACTTGATTTTAAATTTAATGAATAAAGAGAGTCAATCAGCATGGGATTATATAAAATTATTCTTATATTTCTGCACAGTTAGGGCTTTGTGAACTACTTTTAATGAAATTCGGTCCCTAGGTTAAAACAAACACTGGAAGGTAACCCATTACTGATTGGATATTCAGTTCCAGAATATGGGGTATGAGGTGCTTTGTAGAATAGTTCTCAAGTGAAATAGTCATAACTGGTGAAAGAATATATATATATATATATATATATATAGTTATTTATATATATATAATATATATAATTTATATATATAACTTATATATATAATTTATATATAATTATAAATATATACATTTTCTGTGTGTATATATATATATACACAGAAACACCAAATTATTGGAGAAAATCTACTAAAATATCAGTAAGAACAGCAAGAGTATGTGGCTCTTGACTACTACTTGCTCCTCTTCTCTCTTGCTCTCTGCAGTCCAACCTGTCATATGCTCCACTCTAGGAAGATGGGGTCAAGAAGTTGCAGCTTCCTCTAGTCTCAGGTCCTAGTCAAGGGCTACAGTATCTCTCCAGGAGGGCCAAACCAGCAACATTCCTCATCCCCCCAGCTTTATGCTGCAGAAGCTAAATTCCAGGTGAGTGTTGCTAAGGGTTAGAGGCTGTAAATCTGAAAGAAGCAGGCCATATCCATGTGCTTAGCCTTGGAATAGTGACTCAGAAATTTTGTAAGGGAGAGGCAGGCCATAAAGAACAAAAAGCTCAAAAGCTCTATCCAAAGAAACTGATTTTATTTAGAAAAGAGTGTGAAAAATTGTGAGGATAAAGTACCCACATAAACAAAGTAGAGTTTGATGATAAATAATTAAGAGGATGCTGGAAGCTCCATGAAAGCAACAAGTTAGATGGCAGAGCAGCTAGTTTACAGAGAGGATGAGAGGAAATAACAGCTTAGAGGAGCGTTTCTGATGTCAGAATAAACCTCAAATATAAGCCTTAAAACTATCCCTTTAAATTTTAGTTGGATTAGACGGTGGAGTAATTTGTGCCCCAGATCATTGTCAAAAACAATAAGCAATCAGGCAGCAGTTAACAGAGCCTTAGAATTGGTGTGGTACAACTGATCCAAACAGCTTAACAGAGAGACACTGAAAAAGATTCTTGCTAAAATCACTGTTATTCTAGGGTGCAAGTGGGCATGCCCAAGACTACCCTCTGAGGAGTGACAGGAGAGGCTTCACACTGCAAAGGAAATAGATTTCACTAAAATAATCCAACCAAGTCACTACATAAATAAACAAGCAGAATAAAATAACACACCTTGGGGATTAGGTGAAATAATAAGTAGAGTGGCTATAATATATTATCTAGAATGTCCAGTTTTCAACGAAATTATGAGAATTAAAACAGGAAAGTTTGACCTATACACAGGAGAGTAAGTAGGTAACTAAAACTGTCTGTGAGAAAGCTCAGATGTTAGACTTAAAAGATTTTTTAAAATTCATTGTAAATATGGTTAAAAAACAAAAGAAAACTATGATTAAAGAAATAAAGGAAGGCATGATGGCAATGTCTCATCAAATAGATAATATTAATATAGAGATCAAAATTTAAAAAGAGCCAATGGAAATTGTAGAGTTGAAAAGTATAATATTTAAAATGAAATGTAGAGAAGTAACACCTGAATTAACAAAGAGGGAAGATCTCTATTTAAGATGGTCAAATAAAACTACTGAAAAAAAGGGAAACTAAACCCAAGGTAACTAGAAGAAAGAAACTAATAAAGATTAGAAGAAAAAAAGAATAAAATAGAATAAAGAAAAACAGTAGAAAATATTAATGAAATCAAAAGATGATTCCTTAGAAGGTAAACAGAAGTGATAAAAATTTAACTAAAGTGACCAATAAAAATTAAGAATACTTAAATTACTAAATTCAGGAACAAAAGAGAGGATATGACTACTGACTTCACAGAAATAAAAACAATTATAAGGGAATGTTAGGAACTACTCTATGCCATTAATTTGCTAACTCAAATGAAATAAATACATTTTTAAAAAGATAAAAATTGCCAAAACTAATTAAAGAAGAAATATAAAATATGAATAGATAAATAAAGTAAAAGTATTGAATTTGCAATTGAAACATTTGCAACAAAGACAGTCTAGGCTTCATGAGTATTCATGAATATTACCAAACATTAAGAAGAATTAATTTCAAATTATCACAAACTTGTTACAAATTCTTCCAAACAAGAAAACAGTAGCAAACCCAAACCAGCAGCATACAAAAAGAATTGTACACAATGACCAAGTTGGATTTCTCCCAGAAATGTTAGTGTAGGTTCAACTTATAAAAATTATTTAGTATACCATATCAATAGAATAAAGGAGAAAAGCTTAAATGACCATTCCAATAGACAAAATAAAAGTATTTGTAGAATAAAGGAGAAAAGCCTAAATGACAAGCTCAATAGACACAAAAATAACTTTTGTCAAAATTCAACATCATTTCATGATAAAGGAATAAAAAAAAAACAGGTAACATGAGAGGAATGGAAGAGAACTTTTCACAAACTGATAGATGCATCTACAAATCCCCACAGCTAACATCACCCTTAATGGTGAAAGATATATGCCTTCCATCAAAAATCAAGAAAAGGCTATGTCTTCTCTTTACATTTCTTTTGAACATTATATTAGAGGTTCTTTCTAAGACAAGTAGGCAAGAAAAGAAAAGAAAAGAATAGGCATCCAAATTGGAGAGAGTAAAACTATCTCTATTGGCAGATTACATGTTCCTGTACATGGAAAATACAAGGTATCCATTAAAAAATAACTATGACAACTAGTTAATAAGTTCAGCAGTGGTGTATGAAAAAAGTTCAATATACAAAATAAATGTTTTTCTATTCACCAGTAATAAACAATCTCAAATGAAATTAGGAAAAAATCCTTTATAGTAGCCTAAAAAAGTAAAATATTTAAGAATGAATTTAACAGAAGAAATATAAAACTATAAAGCATTGTATAAATAAATTAAAGAACCCCTAAATAAGCAGAAGGTCCATCCATATTCATGGATCAGAAGACATTACTATTAAGATGGCATACTTCTTAAAGGATTTATTGATTAACACACTCTCTATCAAAAGTCCAGCTGGCTTCTTTGCAGAAACTGACAAACTGATTCTCAAGTTCCTATAGAAACACAAGAGATCCAAAATAGCCAAACAATCTTCAATAAGTAGAACAGAGTTAGAAGATTCACACTTTCTGATTTCAAAATTTAATTACAGTGCTACAGTAATCAAGGCTGCATGGTACTGGCCAAAGGATATACCTATAGAATAACAGAATAAAATTGAGACTAAAAATAAACCCTCGCATGTGCAATCAGTTGATTTTTGATGCAGATTCCATGACAATTCAATTCAAAGAGGCCCCAAATCCTTAGCCATCAGGGAAATGTAAATCAAACTACAATGTTTATAGTACTTCACAACCATGGGGATGATTACAATAAAAAAGGCAGAAATAACATTGCTGGCAAGGGTGTGGAAATTTTCAGCGCTCATACATTGCTGGTGAAATGTGCAATGGTGTAGACTGTTTTACTTTAGAAATCAGTGTGGTCATCCCTCATACTTTAAGAATTACCTCATGATCTAGCCATTCCAGTCCTAGATACATATCCAAGATAAGTAAAAAAACATATGTCTATACAAAAATATATACATAAATGTTCACAGCAGCATTACTAATAGTAGCCAAAAGTGAAAGTGATTCAAATATCCATCATCTGATGAATGGATAAAAAAAATGTGGTATATCCACACATTGGAACAATATTTGACCATAAAAAGGAGGGGGGTACCAATACATGCTTTGACATGGAAGAACCTTGGAAACATGCTACTTGAAAGAAGCCAACAAAGACCTCATATTGAATGATTTATTTATATGAAATATCCAGAATAAGCTAATCTATAGAAGTGGAAAGTAAATTACTGATTGCCTAGTGCTTGGGAGGTTTGGGTGTAAATGGAGAGTGCAAATTGATAGGGGGTTTCTTATGGGGGTGATAAAAATATTCTATATTCTGTTTTCTTAACTAGGGAGATATGTGTTTAATTTTCAAAGGTAGGCCTGAAATCTAAGTCTTAGGGGATTTTTTTTTTCATTAGGGTCACTCTATCTTTTCCATGTAGAGATTTATTTATGTATCAAAGGCCTAGAGTAAGGATCCTCCAAGTAGACCCCTTCATAAGGGGAGTGAGCAAATAGTCATTTCCCCTTTAATAATAGAGGAAATCCATATTTATTTATTTATTGTCCAAGGAGTGAACCTGGCACTCACACACAGTATTTTTCTATCTGTCTTTCATTGTGTAATTCTGGGAGGTTGCTGGGCTTTTGGGGACCATTGCTATTCTGTATGTTGATTTTGCTGTCAGCATAAAATGAAATCTGGCTCTGATACAAAGAACCCATGTGTGCATTTAAGACAAAATTAATAAATATAAACATTAAAAACTTAACAATAAGTTGTAAGAAATGAGGGAAGAAGAGGAATCACAGTAGAGAAACAGAAACCAGGGGTTGCACTGTATTCAATTAGGCTATAAGAGAAGGAAGAAAACATCAGTCCTGACAGACTTCATAAACCATTTTAAAGACTTTTTAGGACTTCCCTGATGGCACAGTGGTTAAGAATCTGCCTGACAATGCAGGGGACACGGGTTCGAGCCCTAGTCCGGGAAGATCCCACATGCCGCAGAGCAACTGAACCCGTGTGCTACAACTACTGAGCCTGTGCTCTAGAGCCCGCGAGCCACAACGACTGAGCGCATGTGCCACAACTACTAAAGCCCGCATGCCTAGAGCCCATGCTCTGCAACAAGAGAAGCCACCACAATGAGAAGCCCGCGCACCACAATGAAGAGCAGCCCCCGCTAGCCACAACTAGAGAAAGTCCGCGCGCAGCAACGAAGACCCCACGCAGCCAAAAGTAAAATAAACAAGTAAATAAAGATTTTTTACTTTCACCTAAGAATCAGAGGAATATGGTAAAAAGACTTAAGTAGGCACTGATTTAATAAACTTGGTTTTCCACAAAAATATTTTTTTAACTACCTTAACACATATAAACAAGGGTGGATACAGGGAGAATGATTAGGAGATAGTTGAGGTAGTAAAATGAAGAAGGAAGAAGAGAAACAGGGCGACATGGATTCAGATTATTAAAAGTTAAAAACAAAGAAGGTAACATTGCCAGACTTGATGATGTACGGGATATGAGGGTTAAGTATAAGAAGGCCATTCAGTATGACTCAATTTTTTGCTTTGTGCAACTGGATTGAGAATTGTACCAGTCAGAAAGGAACAGTAGACAAAGACCAACGTTTTTTTTTTCAATTTTTTTTAAACAGCTTTATTTAGATTTAGTTCACATACAATTCACCCATTTAAAGTAGTCAATTTAATGTTGAATTTTTTTTTTTTTTTTATATATACACAGGGTTGTGCAGCAGCCATCACCACAATCAATTTAGGACATTTTCATCACTTCAAAAAAACTCCACACTCATTAGCAGTCACTCCCCATTTCCACCCATGTTTTTCTGCCTGTCTTTTGATTTAATTTTAAGGATCCCTAAGAGTAGTCTGAAGCTCAAAGGAGAGGTAGATATTTGTGATTTATATTTGTGAATCATCTTTTATTGTTTCTTGTATGATAAATGGTAAATTGAAGAAAATACCTAAAATGAAATAATCATCCACTTAGGAAATATGAAAGAATCAACTGACAAATCATTAGGACTAAAGAATAGTTCAGCAAGTTGTCACATAAAAGATAAAGTTTAAAAATCCAGTAGCATTTATTGAAACTGACAGCAACAAAGTAAACATAAAATTAAATATAAGACTTCCAACAAGAAGCATACAGTGTATAGTAGTGCAATAATAGGAAAATATAAGACCCCTTTGGAGAAAAAAATTTAAATTCTAGTTAAGGACATTGAAAATAATCTGAAAAATTGGAGTATTCTCCATGATTTTTCATGGATGACTATGTATTTTAACAAGATCAATTCTTCTTGGAAAAATTCAGTATATATATATATGAAGTAATATACAGTAAGTAGAGTTCTGTAATTTAGCAGAATATTTAATAAATTGTATATGAGAACTGGGTTATATATGTGGATAAATGAAGCTGTGTATCTGCCTAAAACCACCTAAAAGAATGTATTTTAACAGGATTAAGACTACTAAATGTATAGTGACCTAGTACTGTGGAAGGATTCCTTAAATAAAATTTCCTTATCAAGATCTATATGGCAAGATAAAGGTAAGCTTTATTACATAAACTTGAAGATTTCTATTGCTGAGATGAAGCCCTGAACAAAATGTACATGCAGTAGACTGACTGGGAGAATGTGTTTGTAAAGTTTAAAACTAATATGGAATTAATATCTAAAGAGAAACCACCAAAAAAAAAAAAAAAAAGACTGCAACTCCCCTAGAAAAATTATAAACCTAATTGAAAAAAAAGACAAAGTCAAGTCAGAATAATGACAGATCTAGATACCCCGAAGGCTAACCAATGTATGGAGAGATTATAATATTCACTAGTAATCAGATAAATACTAATTAAAGCAACAGTGCAGTACCACTTTACAACTACTATACTGGCAAGTATTTGAAGCCCAGATAATGCCAAATTTGGGCAGAAATGTAAAAAAACAAAAACAAAAATAATATATATGGGAGTAGAAGATAATGTACCTATTCTGGAGACCAATTTGGAGAAAATTAGTCACGTATAGGAAAACCTTACGACCAACACTTCTCCTAGTGCATATAAAAAATGTTCACACAGATACATGGGTGGACTTGTGTGAAGACGCTCACTGTGGTGTCATCTCTGGTTTCCAGGAATTAGAGGCAATCTGGAGCTCACCACTGGGACAGTGTGTAAGGGTAATGTGGGGTGCTGTGAAATACATTGGAGTTTAGAGGATGATGGAGCACAATATTAGAGTCAGAAGTAAAGGTCTAGATGTGCATAGACAGTGATTGAAAGACAGAAACATCAATGTTAACAAAAGAAAAAATATCATGAGACCTAGAACCCAATTATCAGGTAAAATAAAAGGCATGAACATAAATCAACAATACACAATTTACAAAAACATACAAACAAAAAGTACCCATTAAAACCATTAATGGATATATATGGGGAATGTAGGAAACAGAAGCATGAGTTTAAGATAAAAGGAATAAATAAATTGATAAATCAAGAAAGGGGCTCTACAGGCACTTATGATGTGCCATGGAAGGAAGAGTGTGATTTAATCCAATCTTCAGTGTGTGAAAGAAAGGGAGGAAGGAATATGTGAACCCCATACTCTGACCTTAATTGTACTTTACATTGCATATTTTTCATGTGCTGCCTTGCCTGCAATTTTGAAAATTGTGAGAAAAGTGTTCTCCCATCAAGGAACAATGTGATGCTCAGAAAGATTGAGTGACTTACCTAATAAATTCCCTCACCTTGCTGAGACTAAATCTAGGCCTTCTGCCTAGATCTTTGAGTTATATACCACAGGAGGAATGAGCATTGAGGTTTTAATGTATTATAGCTTCTACTAATATCAGGCAAGGATCCCTGACACTTTACTGAAAGGAAGGAAAATACGGAAGGGTGGGGAGGAAATTCTGCCAACGTATTGAGATCAATGCAAAACTTTTTTTTTTAATATCTTAATTTATTTGGTGTCAGCAGGATTTTGGAATCCTCAATGCTGCTTTATTCTACCTGTTGCTAGAGTTGGTCCTTCTAAGAGTCATCTGCTAAAACAGGTCTCTGCACTGAACTTAGGCTATTTAATCAGGTTTTATTGCTTGTGTAAGATGAAGAATGTTTAATGTTTAAAGAGGCAGGACCCTATGGTCCAAAGATGTAATGCTTGCTATAATATAAAATAAATATTGACAAGAAAGAAGAGCCATTTTGGAATTGCTTCCCCAGGGTAGTACAAACGGAAACAACTGTTGGTTTATTTTAATTTCAACCAATCACATTTGATGTGGCTTCTAATATAATGAGGAGAAGTGAGGCTGTTTCTCAGGACAATGTTAAAGGCCATCATCCCAACAAGCTGTGAACAAATGTTTTCAAATCTAAAAAATCACAGTACACCATCAAAAATTGTTGTGGTTATATTGACTTATTCATGAGTGTATTCAAACAATGAATATCTGGTAAGCCCCCAAATTATGCTAGTCATTGTGCTAATTGTTGTGGGTACATTGGTGAGCAAAATTAACATGGTTCTTTCTTCTATGGAACCTATAGTCTAGCATAAAAGATAGAAAACAGCAATAAAATGTGCTAAGAGTACAAAGTATGAAGTATGAACAGGAGACAATAAATTGATGGATTTTTGTAAGCAATATGTTCCTTTTTTTATCACAAAGAATTTTGAACGTACCTAAAAATTAGAAATAATAGAACACACCATCTACCTCTTTCTTGCTTTTATTATTTGAAGTATGTTGCATACTAGGAATCATGTAATTTCAAATAAATATTGTAGTGTGTACTCATAAAAAGATAGGATCTAATTTTTAAAACAACTATTTGCATAAATTTAGAATGATTCTAAAATTGCTGATAATATCCAAACTCTCTTGGATACCTAGTGGCACTAATCAATACCCAGACTACATACATTTGCCTTGCATTTAATAAACTTTCTAAGACTATTCTGTGTAATCAAATATCTGTAGCTAGATTTAAAAGCTCATATTTTTATTGGTGGTTTATTATTTTGTTTATAAATGCATTGGTTAGGCATAACTTTCTCCATTTGAAATATGTTTCAAATTTTCAGTTGTACAAACAATAATAACATCTCTCCTGTAGGTGAAAAACTTCAGTTGAAAATGGAGGATGTATATGCAGAACCCTATTGAATGAAGGGGATATAGAGTCAACTTAGTCTGTTTGGGCTGTAACAGCAAAAATTCTATAGACTGAGTGACTTAAACCACAAGCATTTATATCTCACATTTCTGAAGCCTGGGAAGTATAAGATCAATGTACTTGTAGATTTGGTGTCTGGTGAGGCTCTATTTCCTGATTCACAAACTGCCATCTTCTTGCTGTATTCTTACATAGTGGAGAGGGAAAGGTAGCTCTCTGGGGTCTCTTTTTTTTTTTTTTTTTTGCGGTACGTGGGCCTCTCACTGTTGTGGCCTCTCCCGTTGTGGAGCACAGGCTCCGGACGCACAGGCTCAGCGGCCATGGCTCACGGGCCCAGCCGCACCATGGCATGTGGGATCTTCCCAGACTGGGGCACGAACCCGTGTCCCCTGCATCAGCAGGCGGACTCTCAACCACTGCACCACCAGGGAAGCCCTGGGGTCTCTTTTATAAGGGGCACTAATCCCATTTATGAGAGTTCCACCTTTATGACTTAATCACCTCCCAAAGACCCCATCTCCAAACACCATCACATTAGACTGTTTGTGTCCTCCCCAAAGTGTGAATCTGGGGGGACACAAACAGTCTATAGCAAGAGTAATACATTAATATGATACATGTGAACTATCCAGGATTAGACCCTATTGCTGGCCTCTATCAACCTATATTTCTCTATCTATTAAAGAGTGCCATCTTTTTTTAAAATAGTTACAACTCACACCTAACTTTTATACAGAACTTGTCACTGCTCTTTGTTCCTTTGATGTATGGGTGGTGTTATTGGTGCTAACCATAGTGGAGGATGCAGTACTCAGCTCCATCAAATATTTTCAAGTCTCATCGATAATGTTGGTCTACTATATGCTGCTGAAAATTTACCAGAAGACAAAAACTTCAAAAATAAATTTAAAGTTTTTTTTCACTTTCTCCTGATAATGCTCCTGCTCTTTGACATGGCATTACTGCTAAGAGTAGAAATTATAAGAGGATTGTAAAATATTACTCTGAGAAATGTGTTTTGTTACTTATATACCTTTTGGTCAAAATGCATTCCTTGGACTATGTTGAAGGCATTGTTAGCTTTATATGGCAGATATCATATTTGGAAAATCTCCCATGAGCCTGTGAATGAAATTGGCATCTGTATTCTATACTTCAGTACAGGACCCAAAGGCTCTGCCTATTGAAATAGTAGTCCCAGAATTGAGAACAGTAAAAATAATACTAGAAATAAAATAAAAAAGAAACATAACAAAAACTGCATACATTGCTCCCAACCTGACAAATCCAAAGTCTCTCACACTGCTTGATATTCTTATATACTACTAATAATTTTATTTATTGAACATTATACTCTGCCATTTATTACATGTTATGAACTGGAAGAGAGTATTGCACCCTATAAATATTTGCAAATATAGTCACATTTTCATTAGTTTTTGGTCACTAGAAACTTCTGACAAATATGGTAGTTAAACAATAATTATATTGCCATAACACACTGCACTGTGACTATCTCATAACTTTCTCTGGTGTTGTCTATCACAACTTGCAATAACTGGTCTAATCTTACTGTTACTCATTCTCTTTGTTGTAAATTCCTTACCCAAACCTGTCATCCTTTTTATCAAAGTCTTCCACCACTCCAACTCACATTGATAACTTGCTTTTCTTAAGTGGTTTTAATATTATTTTCTTTGGTAATTGGCTATATATCATGTACCTTTTCAATTGCTTATAACTTCTCACATCAATATGATTTACCTTTCTAAGTAGACTGCAAGCTCCATATGAATGCAGTTCATGGAATAGAGTTTTTCATTGTGACCTATTATGGCTTTGGTACTAAAAATGTCATTCTAGAACCAGCTAATAGGCATCACCTGGTAGCTTGTTAGGAATGTGTGATCTCTGGACCTTTCTGTGATCCAGTGAAATAGCATCTGCAGATGATAAAATTTCCAGGTAATTCACATAAACGTTATTGTTTGAAGCACTGCCCTAAAATGTATCAGCCCTCTGTTTACGCTAACTGAATGACTGCTAGTTTATTAGTTGTGATAAAAGTTTTCTCAGACTACTATAACAAATTACCACAAACTGGGTAGGTTTAAACAACAGAAGTTTATTCCCTCAGAGTATAGGTAGCCAGAAGTCAAAAATCAAGTTGTCTGCAGGGTTTGTTCCTTCTGGAGACTGGCAGAGAAACTGTCTCTTGTCTGTTTCATAGCTTTTGGTGTTTGTTGGCAATCTTTGACACTGCTTGACTTGCAAATGCATCATTCCAATCTTTACTTTCATCTTCCCATTGTGTTCTTCTCTATGTCTCTCTGTGTCCTCCCCTTTTTTGTAAGGCCACTAGTCATTGGATCTAGGACACACCCTAAATACAAGATGATTTTATCTCAAGATAGTGAACTAATTACATCTGCAAAGGCTCTATTTCCAAATAAGGTCACGTGCTGAGGTTCCAGGTGGACATGAATTTTTGGCGAGAGGGAGGGAACTGTATTCAACTCACTACAGCCATATACAAGAAAAATGTAATTCATTACTATTAGTTCTTTTTTATTGCATATGGGATGATGACTACTCTTTCATTCCAGGACTCAGACAAAGTGAGAGATCATTATTAATAGAGTTAAAAGAGTGATTGTATTGGTAGAGGTAAAAGTATTAATTTTCATTGTGGCTATCACAAACCATTTAAACAAATCTAAAGCCGAAAATGATCTACCTCTCTCTCTCTCTTTCTCTCTCTCTCTCTCTATCTCTTTCACACACACACACACACACACACACGTGCACACAACCATACAAAACAGACCTTTCTAACTCTAAAACTTGGCCTTTCTAACTCTAAAACTTTGTGTCTGGAATCACCATAAGACGCTCTCAAGGTTTATTCTTCCCATTAAATACTATGAAGTCAATCATTTTTTATGTGCACCTGCTTATAGTCACTTTAAGAAAACTTAATGCTATCGCCTGCATTCTCTGCACCTACTGTATTCCTTTTTTCATGGCCTCCATAGCAGTAACTGCATATTTATAGTGATTCTCTTTCTTACAGCTTATAGTTAAATGATCAGCCAATAGTATTTCCTGTGAGCTGTTTACAGATGTTTCTCTTTAATGTTGTGCAGTTAACATCTCTACAGCACGCTTTTTCCCTGGCAAAATGTCACTTCATGCTATATGCTAATGCATTCATACCCAGAAGCTTTTAATATAACAGGAACAAGGGTAAAAAAAAAAAGGAAGAAAAAATAAACATATGTAAATAACTATGCCTTCCTATTAGTGATTATCTAGGAATGTTTAATTGTTGCTTTCCTTCTCCATTTGCTAAAAATGTCTCACATGTAAACAACTGACAATCATATTGCTATGCTGACTTTGCTTAAAATACATTAGATGGTAGTAAGAGAGCTTATTAAAAATTAGGAGGGATTTATTTAACATCTGACTTGTTCAAAACGCTGTTGGGTGTGACAATGCAGTTAGAACAATTTTGGTTTAATCCTCAAAACAGAGCAAAAATTACTTTCAATCTTTTTTGTATGTTTCTGTTTCTTAAAATACTTCTTTTCAGATAAAAACACTTATTTGACCTCTGGTTAGTTAGCTAAAACCAGGACTGACTTGCCTATTTCAGTATTGTCAAATAAATAAAACTTGCCTTCAGACAAGCAGGTAGGTAGTCTTAGTATTTCCTTGCTGTCAAGAAGTTGTTATTTTGTTAACCAACTTGTAACTCTTTTATGCTTTTTTTTCCAGGGAGAGAATAAATACTCTCCTCAGGTACAAAATTTATGGGGTTGCAAAATTAAAGAGGTGCCAAAAATCTATATTCAAGACAAATAGTATTTTAGTTGGGGATGCCAGAAAAAATACAAGGTAAGCAGTTAAATTTGAATTATAGAAAAACAACAAATTTTTTTCAAAAATTTTAAGTATACTTCATGTAGTAGTTAATCTGAAGGAGGGAAGGGGGCAGGGCACAACTTTTAAAAGAACAACATAGCTTGAGGACATGACATAAACTGATTAGAGCCAAATGGGTCCAAGATGGTGGGCAAGTTGACTTCCACTGGACCTTGAGTCTCAGTATATGCTCACTGTAACACATCAGCAAGCTAAATGACAAACCCACAGGTGCCATGACATTTCCAAGGCCAACCATAAGGATCAAAAAGTGGGCGGTGGCCCACCTCCTGGAAATCCCTGCCCCTTCCTGAAATAGCTGGACTACACCTCCCACTCATTACCTTATGAAATTACCCACCCCTAAAAAACTGAACCCCATTCCCTGATGCCTTTCTTACCTTCTGAGATGGCCCACACTCTGTCTGTGGAGAATGTTTCTCTTTAAATGAATCCACTTCTTACCTATCACTTTGTCTCTCACTGAATTCTTTCTGTGATGAGACATCAGAAACCTGAGCTCCATTAAGTCCTGAGAAAAGGTGTGTGATCTCAGTGGGAAGACCATGAGTTTTGGCTGGGTTTGAGTCCTGGCTTCATGGGTTCGAGTCCCAATCAGGGTTTTGGCTGAGTTTGAGTCCCAGCACATGGGTTCAAGTCCCAATCTGAGATTTACATGGTTTCACATCCAAAATTCAAATACTAACTATAAAGTGTATATCAAATTTTTTCTTGCTGTATATATTAAAATTTAACTTTGTCCTATATTTTTGTTTGCTAAACATGACATTTCTAACTTTAATGCACTATGTTTTAAAAGTTAAAATTAATACAAAAATTCCAGAATGAAAATAATATCAATTTTAAATAGACCCAAGAGAAGTCTTACTAACTTTTTTCTTTTTCCTCAGGCTCAGAACAACATAGTGATTGATTCTAAGTTTGAAAATATTACATTAAAATATTATGTATATTGATTACTGAATAAGGAGTACCTGTTCAGTTTTGCTCCCACAGCAAATACCTCATTTGCCTTTTCACAATCTGAGCACTGCCTGGAGTCTTTCTTAGCTTCTTACAGTTTGCTTTCACAATGGACCATGGTTTTGGTGAGGAATAATGTGATAATAACCAAGGAGCCAGAAAATGTATACTGAAAGGGTTCTTAAAGATTATTCTATCTCATGATCACATTTAACTGAAGAAGGACTCAAAGCCATGAGGGTGATTTAATGTGAACTCTAGTCACATGGGAAATTATCAGCAAGTTTGGTAACAGCAAACAAATCTCCCATCAATCCAGTGCTACAGAGCGATTTACACACACACACACACACACACACACACACACTGTTTTCAAGCAAATTGCAAAGGAGAATAGAGAATAACTGTCCTGTCACTCAAGGGCCTTGAATAGAATGATCTATAAAATGAGGCCACAATCAATCTCTTCAATCCCACCTAAAGTTACAACTAAGATACTGAGAGAGCAAAAGAACTGTATAATTTATTTATTCTTCCAGTATATACTGAGCTCCTTTTATGTACTAGTCATTATTCTTTTTTTTTTTTTCTTTTTTGTGGTACGCGGGCCTCTCACTGTTGTAGCCTCTCCTGTTGCGGAGCACAGGCTCCAGATGCACAGGCTCAGTGGCCATGGCTCACGGACCCAGCTGCTCCGCGGCATGTGAGATCTTCCTGGACCGGGGCACGACCCCGTGTCCCCTGCATCGGCTGGCGGACTCTCAACCACTGCGCCACCAGGGAAGCCCC
Source organism: Globicephala melas (assembly GCF_963455315.2). Lineage (NCBI taxonomy): Eukaryota > Metazoa > Chordata > Mammalia > Artiodactyla > Delphinidae > Globicephala > Globicephala melas. The sequence continues at coordinate 18,205,692 of NC_083325.1, forward strand.
TAGTCATTATTCTTGATACTAAGCATATGGCAATCAATATGAAAGATAAGGTCGCTTTTTTCTTGGATCTTTCACTACAGTGAAGCAAGCTAGGAGAAAACAAATAAAGCAAATCAACAAATAACATAATGCAGTTATTACAAAATGCTAAAAACAAAACAAAACAAGCCTGATAATAATAATTATGTTCCTGAGTCTGAAAAACTATAGTAGGTAGTATGGGCAAGAAAGATTTCTTTGAGATAATGACAATTGAGGAAAGAGATGAATGTTGAAAGAAGTAATCAAGGTCTGGATGGAGAACATTCCAGGCAGATGAAAGAGCCAGGATAAAACCTAAAGGAAGTATGGAACTTGGCCTAAGTAGGGAACAACATTAGTTCTTAAAGTCCAGCATTGCATAATACCATTCTGCCTTTATTTTAATAAGCATCTGGAAATGCTTTTTCAGAGCTATTTAACTTTATACCAGTGTTTGTAGAACCATATAGTAACCCTTAATTTGGAAGTTACAAACAACAACAAAGGTGGTAACTAGCCGCATATGGCTGTTAACATTTAAGTTAATAAAATTTTGAAAAATAAAAAATTTAGTCCCTCAGTGGCACTAACCAAGTTCAAGTGCTCTGTGTGGCCTGTGTCAACTATACTGGACAGTGCAGGTACAGTGTACTTGTATCATCAAAGAAAGTTCTCTTGTTCAGATCATGACTAGATTGGGGGAAAGAACAGATTAGTTTTCTTTTAATTAAATATTTTATTGGAATATAGTTTGATTTACAATGTTGTGTTAGTTTCTGCTGTACAGCAAAGAGAATCAGTTATACATATACATATATCTACTCTTTTTTAGATTCTATTCCCATATAGGTCATTACAGAATACTGAATAGTGTTCCCTGTGCTATTCAGTGGGTTCTTATTAGTTATCTATTCTTTATATAGTAGTGTGTATATGTCAATCCCAATCTCCCAATTTATCTCTCAACCCCTGGTAACCACAAGTTTGTTTTCTACATCTGTGACTCAACTTCTGCTTTGTAAATAGGTTCATTTGTACCATTATTTAGATTCCACATATAAATGGTACGTGATATTTGTCTTTCTCTGTATGACTTACTTCACTCAGTATGACAAGAACAGATTAGTTTTATATCTATATAGATACAGATATAGATATGCATGTATACATATATATTTTTAGAAGAAATTCAATTATTTGTATGCATTCCTTTGTTCATAATATTGGTTGACTGCCTACTACATGACAGATAACAGGAACTATTATAAACAATGGGAATTTAGTGATGAACCATAGAGACAAAATCCTTATATTCATGGAGCTTATATTTTAGTGATGGATAAATAGGAAAAATATAGTGAATTCAATATTAATAAAGGCTAGAGAGAAAAAATAAAGTAAGACAGGGGAGTTGAAATGTTGGGGTTTGTTTGGAAGAGTTGAAATAATAAATGTGGTGATTAAGGAAAGTCTCTCCAGGAAGATGACATTGGGGGAAAGACCTGAGGAAGCATAAGAGGAGGAAGGAGACACTTCTAGCTAGAAGGAAGAGCAGGCACAAAGGCCCTGAGATGGGTGCTGGACAAGCCTGTTTGAGGAACAGAGAGATAAGCACAACTGACACAGAGCAAAAGGAGGATTAGGGGACAAGAGGGAGCTAAAGGCAAGGGGTTAGTGGGTCCAGACTACATAAGAATTTAGAGATCATTGGAAAAAAATTGTATTCTAGTATGTATAGGGAAAAAGCTTAATTTTCTTTCAAAAGGTGCCTTTCAATAAATAAGAAACAAACTGTTAGCACAAATGCCTTATTAAAATTGTTTGGGTAGGAGGATTCAAGATGGCAGTGTAGGAAGATCCTAAACTCACTCCCTCCCTCACAGACAAAACAAATGTGCACCTACATGTGGAATAATTCCTTTGGAAGGAAATCTGACAACTGGGTGAACAGAGCCTCCACAACAAAGGGTAAAAGGATAACATCAAAACAGGTAGGAGGTGTTTTGCAAGGAAAAGCCCACACCCCAGCCGTGGGGTGGGTGATCTGCAATTGGGAAGACTCACAAGGGTATGAATTTTCTCTGAGTGGGGGATTTGAGCCCCACAGCTCCCCCAACCCCTAGAACCTGCATAGGAGAAACAAACCCCCAAACAGCTGGCTTTGAAAACCAACTGAGAAAACATCAAGTAAAACTATAAAACTGCAGGGAAAAAAACTTCACTCTTAAAGGGCTCACATGCAGACTCACTAGACCCGAAAACCAGCACATAAACACCAGATTGAAAAGCTTGTAGACCATAAGTAAAAAGGACCCATGTACTAGTCTTGAAGTATCTGTCAGAGAGACAAGAACCAGTTGGGATGAGTAACTGGTGGAAACCATTTATGTAATTTCAGGCTACCTTGTTAATACCAGCGCTGGTGGGCACCATTTTGGAACTCTCCATTTAACCTGTTAGTGCCAATGGGGATGCCCCACTGAGAGCCCATCCACCCTGAGCCTAGGCCAGACCTCATAACAAGCAGAGCAATAGCCCTTGCTACCAGTGCCCCACAGTAGCTGCGGCCCCACCACAAGAGGAAGGTACATGCAGCCTCCACAGGGGACACCACTTGAGTGCCTGGCTCTAGTGTCCAGGTGAGGTTGCACTTCTGCGACCCATAGGACATATCCTAAATCAGCCCACTCATTCAAAACTGGGAGAGATAACAGATATACCTAATACATACAAACAACAACAAAAAAGGAATATGTTCCAATTGAAAGAACAAGACCAATCTTCAGAAAAATAACTAAACAGAAAATAAACTAGCAATCTACCAGATAAAGAGTTCAAAGTAATACTAATAAAGATGTGCTCTCAGAAGAAGAATGGATGAACACAGTAAGAACTTCACCAAAGAGACAGAAAATATAAGAAAGTCCTAAAGAGAAGTTTTAGCTGAATTGAAAAAATAAAATAGAGAGTTTCAACAGCAGATGGATGAGGTAGAAGAAAGAATCAGGGAGCTAAAAGACAGAACAGTGGAACTCATTTGGAGAGCAGAAAAATGAAAACAATAACTTAAGAAGTGAATTAAGGGTTTTATGATGGTCCCAGAAGGAGAAGAGAGAGGAAAAAGGCCAGAAAAATTATTTGAAGAAACAGTGTCTGAAAGCTTCCCTAATCTGGGGAAGGAAACAGACACTCAGGTCCAGGAAGACCAGTGAGTTACAAATAAGATGAACACAAACAGACACACACCAAGACAAATAATAATTAAAGCAGTAAAATTTAAGGATAAAGAAAGACTCCTAAAATCAGCAAGAGAAAAACAACTTGCTATGTACAAGGGAAACTCTGTAAGGCTATCAGCAATTTTTTAGCAGAAAATTTGTAGGCCAGAGAGAGGCATGTGACATTTAAAGTACCGAAAGAAAACAAACAAAGCAAAAAAAAAAACCCAAAACAAACTTCCAACCACAATTCTCTACAGACAATGTTATTATTCAGAATTAAAGGAGAAATTAAGAGATCAGCAAAAACTAAAGGAGTTAATCACCACTAAAACAACCTTACAAGTAATGTTAAAGGGACTTCTCTAAGCTGAAAAGAAAGGCACTAATTAATAACAAGAAAACATAAAAAAGTAAAAATTTCACTGGAATAGGTAAATATATAATAGAGGTAGTGGGTCAATCACTTATAAAACATGAGTGAAGGTAAAAGATGACAATAGCACAAATAATTAAATTATAATAACTGATTAGGGATGCATAAAATAAAAAAAGGATATAAAAAGTGTCACCAAAAGTACAAAATGTGAGAGGGGGTGTAAAAAGACAAAGCTTTGGAATGTGTTCAAATTTAAGTTGCTACCAATTTAAAAAGACATATTTATATACAGGATGTCAATGTGAGCCACACCAACTAAGGAATAACAAAACCAATGGGAAAATAAAATGATATCCATAACCTAGTTATCTATATTTTATATCTTAAATTTTGATATAAATTTGGATTTTGTTTGGATTTTGAAAAAATAGATCGCCTACCTTAAGACTAAAGGGAGGAGCCTTTGTTATAGAGGACCATGATACAACACTAGATGTAAACTCCATTATGGTGAAAAAACACAGCTTATTATTTTTGCAGCCCCATAATTAGCATAGCATGTGAAACGCAAGAAATGATCAATAAGCATGTCCTTCTCTGAGTTCAATTCATCAACATCCCATATCAAAAGAAGCTATGGGGGGGAAATGTACCAGATAAGACGTCTTGATGTATCGAAGTAAGATTTTTTTATTTTTCGTTTACAAAGGTATAGACAAAATCAGAGTGACAGGATAAGTGAATGAAAAAACATATATAAAAATATAAGGGTGGAATATGTCAAATGGAAACTGAGAGAAACTAACAGTAGGTGCTCTAGCATGGTGGCTCTCACTTCCCATTAGCTATGACATTCAAACATATGACATTCTAGGAATAGCAAGTCTCGACCCAACAGCCTGTAACAGAGAGCAACAGAGCCTGAGAGGAATGCATGATTCTTGATGGCCTTGCTGTAGCCTCAATCATTCTCTTTTTTGTTGGTTTATTTTATTAAAGAAGACTTTGGAATAAAAGTGACTGGGAGTGACATCATTACAGGTAAGGTGACTATGGAACTAGGCTGAGGAAAGTGAGTGGTTTAAGAAAGCACATCCCAGCCGCTGACCCTGTACTTATAGGAATTTGAGAGCAAACACCTCCTTAATATTGTACCCTAGGAGCTTGGCTGGCTTCACATAATTCAGGCCCATTGTTCTGGGTGGCTCAGGGCAGTTTGGAATTACAGTCTATTTTTCTGACTTAATGATAGTGCCTCTTTTCACTTCTAATATTTTTCTGGTTTGGATGATAAACTGTATGTTCATCATAGCTACAGGAATCTTTTTTAATCCATATTAAAGTAAATAATTTGAAAACATTAAATCGTTATTCTTATATTTTATAAATTACTTCTGTCCAAATTCAGAACTGATTGAAACACGTCTATGCTTTGAGATATCACAGTTGAAAACTGCTGCTCTAGGCATTTAACAGAAGTGAAAAGCTCACTCTGGGCTAATGTAGACTTGAAAAACTTTACAGAAGACACGAGCACTAAGCTGATATATGATATGTAATGCTATATGATATATGATAAAAAATAAAATGTGCATACTTTCAGGTTGGAAAAACAGATAAATACTACTAAGTTGCACAGGAATCCACTTATGTGTGGGGTTATGTAGGACAGATATCTTATATTCTTATCCCTTCTTTTTCCCTCTTTTCACAGGACATGGACATAGGATAATAATCATTTAAAAAATGTATTACTTAGATTTGACCTATGTTTTAACATACTGCTGACAATAAAACAAATATTTTAACAGACAGCCTTCCTGATGGTCAGGTAATTCTTTCATTTGACCTCTGACCCACTCAATTGGTCACTGGGTCTTTTGTCAGAGTCTTTAAATGATTTATGCATAATCAATTAAATCAATAGATTGTCTTTGCAGTGGGAGTGAAAACATTTAGTTCTGGAATTTCCCATGAATGGATCAATGCTTCAAACTTATGGAAAGCAGAACTTACTCTTGTTACCACATACTTCAGAGATTAAGGTAAAGAATGACAGCACAAACCGATCTTCCATGGCTCTGTGGGTCCTTCCTTTCTTCCATAAATCATGGAGGCTTGACTAGTGTTTGTATCAAACACTTGGGTCATTCCATTGGGTAGCATCATTATTTGTTGGTACAATAAACCAATACTAGTAGCTCTCTCTAGAAGAAAGTAAAGCAAGAAGATATCCATGTATTCCCTACAGTAAGTGCTCACAGCTCAGTGGAGGTCAGTGTCAGTTGATCTCTATCGCACATCACGCCTTGTGCACTGACGCTCCATCTAGTTCTGGCTTTGTGGACCCTCATGGCAATATCCAAATAGGGTCCTTGTTAAATACCACATTCCCCCAACAAACACTTATCACTCAATATTTAAACAGCTTTGTCTTTCCTTATCTTAAAGCCTAAGGGGAAGCATCTAATTAATTGGCAAACTAACTTGTGTGACATTGTGAACAGGAGAAGAAGAGTAAGCCATTATTCTCCAAGTTCATGTGTACGTTTTCACTGTGGCTGTCTGGAGACACTGGGGGGATGACAGTGAGTGCTCTAAGTTGTTACTGTTTTTGAAGGAGATTCTACATAAGGATGCATGGCTTTTATGTATATGATTTATAAAGGATCTGAAGTGTAGAATATTTGATGTTCAATTGAAACATCTACTTTACCAAATGAATACTGTTCACTGCCAACCACAGTGCAAGAAATAACACAATTAATGTCTCCAAAAGAGGGAATTTTAAACAAGACAGAAAGCTATGGCAGCAAGCAGGAATGGAGAAATGTATAGCATAGAAATTCAGTTGTGTGGGGTCAGTTCAGAAGTATGACACTGGCATTCATTCACTGTATGACTGCGTTCATTCCATCTAGCCACTTTGAACATGTGCTTTCTCATCTGTAAAAGGAAGCAAATGTTATCCTACTGAAGTTCTTCATTAAGTGAGATAATATCTATAAAAGTGCTTACCTAGTGCCTTGCATATAATATTTCAAAAATTATTATTACTATTATTATTTTTTTTATTATAGAAAAATGAGAGAGATATTTGAGGGCCAGATGAAGGCTGACACAGTCCTGCAGACCACTGTGTGTGATCAATCATCTCATCCACCAGGGTATTGCCAATTTGGGGTAAGAAGTACAGAGGGTTCCCTTGTTACTCAGGAATACTGTTTCACTGCCACTTGCTTTGCACTAAGGTTATTTAAATCATTCTTTAATGAAATATGACTGTCAAGTCACTTGAGAATGAAATATATCCAGAATCAGGACCAGAACTCAAAGTACCATTCCTATACTATTTTTGTTACTCCACAGTTAAAATATTTATCTAATGGGGCAAATTGCAGCAATTAGCAGTAAGAAGATTTTAGTTGTGAGGCACCAAGTCTCTGGCCATCCCCAAGGAGTATAAGTAAAAGATTTGTTTAATGCCCCTTATTCTTGTATTTTAAGTATGTGAGCAGGTTTCCTGAAGAAAGTAAAGTAAGATCCATGCACATAATCCTCTGGCTTAAGTCTTAGAGGAAACTATCTGCTTTATATTTTTCCCATATGTTGTGTGCTTCCCTAGACTCTAAGGGTGAAGAGATTTTTTTCTTTTTTTTAATCTCAAGGGTATTCAAACCAGCAAAATATTTGCTGGCTTGTGAATTTCAGACACTTGATCTGTCCCTCCCGTCCCTAACTCCCCTCAATGCTAAAACTATTATGAAGTGAGACGCAATTCTTTGAAGGCCAGACCTTTAATCAGCATTTAGATACTCCTTTACATATCGCATTTTATGTGTGGTTATCCTAAAATTCTTAGTGTGCACTCCTCCCTCAACCAGCTTTGAAAAGTGGGTGGAAGTTGATTGGTTTGCTTGGTTATTTTTTACAAAATTGTATCACTGTCAGTGAAATTGACCATGAAAGTGCATTAAATGGTTGATCATAAAATAAAGCATTCTTGGCATGTGGAACAATGACAAACTAACATAGTGTTCAGCTTATTTTAATTAAAATCACCCCTTTCTGGCTGATGAACTGAACTGTTCTGAGTGCTAGCGAGAAACTAGTAAGCACTGTAAAAATTCTGAGTAAGGGGCTAAAGGTATCCAATTTAATTAATTCCAACCGTCTGACCACCTGTGTACAAGATCCTGAAGTGTAAGTGTTTAGTATGGCCTTCATGGTGACGGCACAGAGATATTGTGACCATTGTGTAAAGTTTTCTAACAGAAGTGTTTAGATATGGGAAATCACAGTTCGGTGCCAATCACTAACCAGCATTGCTAGATTCTTTCTCTCCTTCCCTTGCCATGAGACCAAGTGATAGAATTCAAAGCAGAGTTAGTCAGACAGGCAAGGACAAATCATCTGTACCAAAGAAGGAAGTATTTGCTTGTATGGTTTTAGTGGAAACTGTCTGGATCTTGCCCTGATTTTCATTACTGGCCAGGCCTGTGCACCCACCCCAGCTGCCATGAGTGTGGGTTGATAATTCACAACTGTCTCTTCTCTGAAGAATAGTCTCTGGCCAAATGCCAAAGAGACTAACCCCACCACTACCCAGTATCCGTAGACCTCAGCCAATGGCTGCCTGCAAGAGAGCACTACAAAAGACCAGGTCTCAGATCTCAAGACTAACACTATGGAGAACACACACACACACACACACACACACACACACACACACACAGAGGAACACAAGAACATTTTTGGAGGTGATAGATATGTTCAGTACCTTAAGTGTGATGATATATTATAAGTTGTTAGCCTTTCACACTTGCACATGGACTTTATGAAGCCTCATATCATCCATATTGATATCACTGACAGATGACACTAAAATTGCTTCCTATGATAACATGAAAGAGAGATAATCAGTGTACATTCTAGTAAATGAACACATTTTTTACAAGTAAGAGAAGGGTTTATTATTAAAAATTCTTCTTTAATTTAACTGAAACTCTTTTAAATATTAAAAGAGTAAAGTATAAAGTAAAACCTATCAGCATTTTGTGATATCAATAATATAAGAACAGGATAGAAGGTCTAATCATTTTCATTATAATAATTCTGATATTTCAATGCTCATCCACACTCTGATTATAAAATATGTCCAATTTATTTGTAATGATAAAAGTTCAATAGTTACTATTATCCCTAGAGGGATGGGATGGCTCTCCTTGCACTGGGAGGTAGAGGATGATGTGGAGTGAGTGAGCAGTTGGCAGGATTTCAGGCAAGAAAAATAAGTCAAAATTTTAAGTGCTAACCATAAAGATTTGATTTTTTTTGAAAGGTACTGAGAGCCACAGAAAACTTTAAGACTATCAACATGATCCAATCTGACAAGATGGGATCTTATCTAAAAACTAAAGCAATAGCTGATAAAAGTTTAACACTTCTTGACAACACATGTCTTTAACCAAAGATTGGATATGTGTTTGGTGGCATAATCAAAGGCATGATTTTGTTGAACAGATTTTCTTATTAAATCTGTAGGATTCAGGTTATTAATCCCTGCATGATAATGTTTTAACTAAGAGAAGACAGGGTGAATAGTTTTCTAATATGACTTCAGTGTACACAGACAAGTCTCCAACTACTTCATAGTGTTTCCAACCTTGAGATTCATCCCCAGGAGATTAGGTTGCCTTTCAGTTCCTGAAATAAGGAAGAGAGGTGTCAGAGGCCACTCTCAGGGGAGAGGGTGTTGTCAAGATGCTATCTAGGTTGATACACTGCTGAATGAGCACACAGAATAATATTAAAACTCCAGGAGCACACACTTTACTCTCATACTCTGGACAACTTAGAATGCTTTGGTCTAAAAGTGTTTGAAAACAAGCTACACCCATGTTAATAAATCCAATGGCTCGGAGTTCCAAATTTGTTTCCATTAACACTATGTATAGGTTTTCTTTGATAAACCTGGTCAGTCACTGCCAACTATCCTTTTCCAAACCTGTGTGTGTGTGTGTGTGTGTGTGTGTGTGTGTGTGTGTGTGTGTGTGTAATTACTCTGATCAGAAACTTTCAGTGACTTCACAGAGGAGTCTGTTCTGAAAATATGACCTAGGATGTGGAGCCCTCCACAATCTGACTCTTTTATTTACAGTTCCTTATCCCACTATTATTTTTAGATATTAGGTTAAATTCTAATTGGCCTTCAAATTACATTTTTAGGAATGAGTCAGAAGGCAGAAAATAGTATCCATGCATATAAAAACTGTGAAATTCTGGGAGAATAGAAAATTGCACGGACTTGCTTTAATCTTCATCATCTGGCTGTTTTCTCATAGTTTGTAGCCTTAGAATCTTCAAACAAGTGAGACCTGTGTGGTTGCTTTTAAATAGAACCAATATCCAAAACCTGAGTGCATATTAAAATTATCTGGGAATATTTTCAAAAATATTGGTATTTGAATTCCACTTCCAGTGTCAATGGTCTAGGATGAAGACTGTCATCAGTATTATTTAACATCTTTGACGGTGATTCTGTCATGCAGGAAAGGTTGAAAATGATTGAAGCAGAGCAAGGAAGGGTCAGTAGTATCTATGAGTTATATGCCCTACTCCAAAGTAATTCTTCTGAGGATCTAAAGACAGGTAATTTATGAGAGAAAATTACCAATTAATTACATCAGAATCAACAATGTATTTTAGTTCAAAAATACCTACAGAGTACTTAATGTGTGCCAGGTAACACATCTTCACTTTATGTATAGTTCTAAATAAGACAGGGACTCTGTTCTTGAGGGGCATACAATGAAAGTCATGGTTACTGACAATCTGGCATTCTTGGAGATAGTGTTGTATTTTACTTTATGTAAATTATTCTTGAATTAAAATTATCAAGTGTCTAGGAATTAATCTAATGAAAGTTGTGAAATGTATTTACACAGAAATATGTATGTGAGTTACCTCTCTGGTGTGGCAGATAAAGTTGCCAGTAGACTGACTCTCCCACACATATGAAAACAAACTCAATATAAAATTTTAAAACACTGTGTAAAGGATCTAGCGAATAAGCAATCGCAGGCACATTTGGAAGTGGGTGGAGTTTTGTAAGAACAAACAAGACAGAGAGAAAAAAATTCAAAGTTGTTCTTTAATAAATTGAAACAATAAAGTGGTACCTACAGTGGAAAAGAAAAGAAGAAAGCACAGAAATCAATATCAAGAATGAGATTACTGTTGGCAGTGTAGACCTAAAAACACCACTTTTTTGCATTTGCACCACTTTTTCTCAGGTTCTCTCCTGAGAAATGTCTCAATCTCTAACTGGATGAATATTTAAGGCTGATACTAATTGTATCTCCTAAGCTCTCTCATGCTGTTTTATTTTCTTTTCCTCATTTTCGTGTTGAATCAAAGGCCAGATGATACGTAAAACCTGTCAACATGTGTATTGTAATCATGGTTTCTCACTGTCTTAAGCAGTCTTGCAAAATCAAAGCCTTGTCTCATTAAGTGATGCGGGACCCAATTGCCAAAAGTAACATGCATTTTCCTGAGGAGAAGAATGCTGGGAATATGGCTTCTGACAAGGAAAAGAAATCAGAAGAAATTATGTGGAGAGTCCCCTCCATGTACAGAAAGAGTCACATAGTTTTTCTTCATCAGACTTGTGTGCAGCTTTTATAATTTTGCCTCTTTCCAACATGCATACTAAGTGAGAATTTCTGAAGAACAGAGCTGAATACTTGCATATTTTAAAAAGCACTCAAAGGATTTTGCTATTCACCCTGGAGATATCACCTCCCACCTGTCAGTATGACTATTATCAAAAAGGCAGCACATAACAGTTGTGGGTAAGGACGTGAGAAACGGGATCCCTTGCGCACTGTTGGTGGGAATGCACATAGGTGCAGTCACTATGGAAAACATTATGGAGATTCCTCAAAAAATTAAAAATAGAACTACCACATGATCCAGCAGTTCCACTGCTGGGTATTTATCTGAAGAAAACAAAAACATTAATTCTAAAAGATATATGCACCCCTACGTTCATTGCAGCTTTATTTGCAGTAGTCAAGGTATGGAAAAAACCTATGTGCGCATCAATAGATGAATGGATAAAGATGATGTAACAAATGTATCTATTACTCAGCCATAAAAATAATGAATTATATTAATATGAAATCTTGCCATTTGCAACAACATGGATGGACCTAGAGTGTCTTATTCTAAGTGAAATAAGTCGGAGAAAGACAAGAAACAGAGTCATAGATACAAAGAACAAATTGGTGATTGCCAGAGGGGAAGGGGGTGGGAGAGAAGAGAAATGGGTGAGGGAGATTAAGATGTACAAACTTCCAGTTACAAAATAAATGAGTCAATGGTGTGAAATGTTCAGCGTGGTTAATATATTCAATAATCTTTAAAATCTTTTTATGGTGACAGATCATAACTAGATTTATGATCATAATCATCTTGAAATGTACAGAAATATCAAATATATTGTGTATCAGGAAGTAGCATTCTGTTGTATATCAATTATACTTAACAAACAAATAAATAAACAAACTAATCGAAAAAGAGATCACATTTGTGGTTACCAGAGGCAGGGGTCGGGGGACAGGGAATTGGATGGAGGTGGTCAAGAGGTAAAAACTTCCAGCTTTAAGATAAATAAGCACTAGGGATGTAATGTACAACATGATAAATATAATTAGCACTGCTGTATGTTATATTTAAACATAAAGAGTAAATCCTAAGAGTTCTCATCATAAGGAATTCTTTTTCTATTTCTTTAATCTTGAGATGATGGATGTTTACTAAACTTACTGTGATAATCATTTCATGATGTATGCAAGTCAAATTATTATGCTGTTAAAACCTTAAACTTACAAAGTGCTGTCAATTATATCTCAATAAAACTGGAAGAAAAAATAAGGTTCAAAAAATAAGATGATTAAGAGAATCATGAGGAATTATATAGGCAGAAAAAATTAAAGAGCTAATGATAAATAATTATTACTTTCTAAAGACAAACTTGCAATTGCAACCTTTGTTCATAAACAAGGAACTGAGCTATGCACAGAAAGTTATAGCTGTAAATAGTTTGCTCTCACATAGGTTAAATATGAATATTTCAGAGGCACATAAATGGTATTAAAATAATACAATTTACAAGAGATATTAATTTCTTTTTTGATGCTGCTTAAAAAACTGTGTACGTGGCTCCTTCATGTTTTTATTAGACTCCTTTTATGAGGGAGAGGGGATGCCGAGAGGAGAAAAACAACATACTTACTGTCAATTAAATAATGGCATAAGCCTTTCAAAACAACACAAGAAACTCTAGAGTGATCAAAAAGGGAAACATAAAATTTGGATCAAAATAAACCCAATAAAGAATTTCTAGACTCTTCTAAGATTCAGTGCATGAAGTGGAGTTCTTGGAAATAGGAGACTTAATACAGAAGCATGTATTACTTAAGATCTTCCTATGCAATTGAGGAGTGGGAATACATTATCAGGAGAACTCTCAAGACCTACACACATGTATCCACTTAATTAACGATTGTTGAAGTATATAGTATTTATCATTAATTAAACATCTTAATATAAAAATATGTAAAATGAGCTTGTTTTATTGTCTTGTTAGGTACCTCTCTGGTTAGGGGAACTCAGAACAGGACACGAAATGAATGATCTAAGGAAGCGGAAGGACTTTTGAAAACATGAACGATGATGAAATTGTAAATAAACAGTGGGTCTGCTATAATAGTGTTATTATTTTTACTTCCTATGACCATAACCCACACTATCAGCACTTGAAGAGAGTGTTCAGGGTTGTATAGATAGCCTACTATATTTATTTCTGAACCCATTTCATGTTTTGTCCTGGATATAGCTGCATTATCAAAAGAAAATAAGTAACTTCTGCAAGTTTTCTTTCCCCAATATTATGTCAGATTCATAGTAAGTTTTCTGCCCAAATAGATACGTGTTTTTGAAGGGCATGGTCGAAAGGTTTACATGTAAGTCCTTCACAGCCATCGCCATATTGCACATGTGAGTGATATGATCAATAGATTTCATTTTGCATTTGAGCTTGTATGATTGATACTACTAACTAGAATCTTCTGTTAAATAGGAATCTGAGGCATGTTCTGACTTCAGTGGAAACATGTCCACTGTGGCAAGAGATGATGAGAGGCTGTTCCCATGAGAAGAGTTACATATTTCCCAATCTCAGTAAATACATTTTATGTGCATAAGAAATTAGCAACTTAAAATTTTATTTTATGACTTGAAATATCACAGTAAACATTCAATGAAATATCTGATATTCCCTTGATTTTCAGAGAAATAAAAATGGGGGTTTTCTGCCATTTGCCAAGTAGTGGATGTCAGTTAATGCAATGACAAAGCTATAAAATACTGCAGAAAATAATGCAAATACAATAGCACTTATTGACAGGTAATTTAAAAAGCAGTTTGCCTTCCAATTTCTGGAGAACATTGGCCATTTTTGACCATTTAGCATCCATTCTCATTTTAATCATAATAATTTGCTTTATCTTGGGAATTCACACCTCCATGTGATCACTTATGACCGAGGCCATACCCAACTCACCCCTTGGGAAGGGAATAGCCACTTGATTCGTTCAAAGCCTGTGACCTACCCATGGATATAGTCTTTTGAAAAGAGAAACTTTCTTACTATTCAGAAAGGACTTGAAAGAGAAAACATGTAATTGCGTAACTCCCAGAAGTTTCTGGAAAAGATCTCTCTAAGCGATCCAGACAGTCTTCTGGTAAAGCAAACACCACGGAAGTCAGAGAGAAGAACCCAGAGAAAGGAGGGAGAGAGGTGTGGGGAAGGAGGGAGGGAAAAGGGGGAAGGCAAGGGAGAGAAAGAAAGGGTGACATTTTGCACCTTGCCTCAACTCTGCATCAAATTTTACTTAAAATAATTTCTACAACTGAACTTTTAAGTTAAAGCCAACATTATTGCCTGAGCCAGTTTGAAAATGTTTTCTAGTATTTATATCCAAAAGATCTCTCGCTTACACATCATTAACTCTGCTAATGGTGTCTTTTGTTTTGTCTTTAACTTTTGTTTTTGTAGTTGCAGGCAGAGGTAGAAGCACTTTGCAATTGTAGTCACAGACAACAAAAGTTCCAAAAACACTAGCATACACTGCACTCTACCCTACCTGACCAAATAAGACTTCAATTCTCTCATGCCCAGAATTATGGTCTGAAAGCTTGGGCATCAGGTAGGCTCATTAATTTTTACGGCTTTTCCATTTTACCCTAGTCTCACATAACCACTGGCTTAGGTGATTACTTTTGGGCAGAGAAAACTGATTTGCAATCCATGATCCCAGCAGGGGAAAAGAAAGTTCACTCTCTGTCTAGTTAAGTTCTTGGAGAACAGGACAGGCATTTTTATTAAATCATGGGAGGGTCTAAATAGGATATCCTAGTCCCACCGAAGCTGAGCTAAGATAAAATACACTTTATTAATTCAGTTAGTACATTGTTTATACAGTTATCTAATG
Source organism: Globicephala melas (assembly GCF_963455315.2). NCBI lineage: Eukaryota > Metazoa > Chordata > Mammalia > Artiodactyla > Delphinidae > Globicephala > Globicephala melas. The sequence goes on from NC_083325.1 coordinate 18,220,871, forward strand.
CCCATACATATTTTCAGTAAAGGTTTATTAGCATGACAGAGGAATTTTAATTAGACAAACCATAACATCTTTCCATTTATTAATTCTTTCCCTTGGTTTGCCTTTTTAAAATGTCTGGATAATTAAAACCTGGTAAGAAATAACATTGTTTCCTGACGTGTTGCTCTAAGAAAAATATTTACTTCTCTCTCTCTCGCTCACAAAAATAGAAAAATATATAAATGTATCTGATGAATACCAAAAAATATATTGGCCTGTTGGGATCCCAACCTGAGTGACTGGGGTTAGGGAGTCCTATCAGAGTATGGTAGAAAAGTCATGATTTAGGAATAAATGCAGAAGCCCAGTGGTTACCCTTGAGGAATTGCAAACTAGTTTGCTTTGGAATGAAGTATATAAATGGTGGCTGCTTTTTGTGTTATTACCTGTTTATTTAATATGTATTTTCATATTATCTACTTCTCTTTCATTGTAATTCATCTTACTTTTCATGATATGTATTCTATATTTAAATGGAATCATAGAATCAAAGTGTTTGAGACTTCGGTTAAGTTTTGCCTAAATGCTTAACTCTTCAGAAAGAAAATCTGGAAAATATTCCAAGATCACATTTTGAATGGGAATAGTGATCAAAAAGAGGAGACTCATATACCTAAGATTATCTTCTCAGATTCTTTTTATTTGGCCTTTGACACTGATAGGCAGGGCCACGCACAGCACCACTTACCAATGTCTCTACGTTACAAGTCTTGATGGAAGGTACAAAGAACTGAATAGATAAATGGAAAATTTATCAAAAAGTGGCAAATACAGATACACAAGACATAGTTCAGCAAGATTATTGACCTCTAATACTTTCTGTAAATATAAAGCTACTTCCTTACAGTACTATTTATGTACTTCCAATAAAGGGTTTAAGTGATTTGAGGACAAACTTTATGCAAAAACTATGAAGAACAGTAATCATGTAATAAATCAAGCTCTGCCATATATCTTTATTAATATCAGAATAATAAATAAATTGACAAAAAAATAAGTAAAAGTCTAGAAATAAATTTTTTAAGAGATGCTGACTATTTTGATATGTGTCTGACTTTCTAGGTTTGGGTCAAACTAGAGTAATGGACTTTGAAATTCCATTTATAATAAGAAAACCAAATTGTTTTAAGATTGAATGCTTTTTGCTGAATTTTTAATTCTACGAAATTTAATTTGGATTCTAAACTTTAATTGTTAAAGTTTACAAGTTGATGTAATATTAGATACTTCTAAAAAATTATATATATATATATATAATTTTTTGCATCAAAGTTTTATAAGATATAGCAACCTGGAAGGTGAAAATAGTTCCTGGATATACACTGATGATTACAAATGATCTGTCAAAACTGGTTTGTAGATAAGACAGGCAAAGAACCCCAAACACTGTCAATTCCAAAATGTATATAATAATCTATAGCTAAGTAGGAAATAGAGACACATGTTGTTCATTTCTACTTGTTGGGAACACATGGAAGAGAAGTTGGAAAAAGGACACAGAAAAGTAAAAAAATGATTCTGCATAAAAATGTTTTTAAACTTTCAAGATGATAAACAATAATTTAAAATATATAAAAATAAAAACAAAGCTCAAACTTAAATGACAAATTAATCAATAATTTGGGTAAATAACTATTCAGATAAATACTTTCAGTTCACCTTCTAAGAACTGAAATAATTTTCTGAAAGTAACTGCAGAGATCAAAAAACATTAACCTTTGGAGATCTATGTATTGTGATGTTTAACAGCCTTTGTCGTGCTGTAAAATGTCTTTTTAAAATTGGAAAGACAAAAGCTTAGAAACAAAAATAGAAAAGGAATGATGATGGTCGTCATCTCTGTGTACTTCTCAGTAGCAAAATGCAAACAATCTCACTATTTTTTTTATATCATTATTTTCCTTTGCACAATTAGAGAGGAAAGACAATACCATTTTCCCTCAAAGTAATTCCTCCTATCTCCCTTCTCAACCCCTTACCCAATGACACATAAGAAACAGCATCAATAGTGGCAGTCCTCAACCTCTAAAAGGCATGAAAACTGACATTTAAATGGCCTTTGACATTTTACTACTCAATTAGTCTGCCTTAATCAGTGTATTCCTGACTGTATGGTACGCTAGGAGCATTTCAGCAAAACAAGTTTGAAACAGCCAAAGCCAGATAGGATTAGGGCTGGAGAAAACTAATATTGCAACCCCAAGTTGTGGTGCCAACTGTCAGGGGTTAATAGTTCAAATCATCAAACAAGGGGCTTTAGCATCTGAGTCTGTTCCTCCTCAAAGTGACCTACTTACCCAAGGGTTCTGATTGAGGGGCTCACTAATACTTTCCATACGTAAAACTCATTTCCCCCCATCTTGGTATTCAATCCACTCTTTATTTTCTCCCTGAGAAAGTGTATTGCCTGACACATAAACTAATGAGAATGGAGTTAATACAGAGAAGACCTTAATATATACTGAATTTACCAAAAAAAAAAAGTTGTTCTTTATTATTCAGTGTTCTATTGCATATGACTTAAACTGCTCTATTTTTGTAAAAAGAGATTCATATAGTATGACGGACTGGAATATGTTCTCAGCCATTCACTCCCTGTTTCCCAGCTGGATTATGCAGTCTCACTTTCTGCCATGTTAACTACAGTAATTTCACACTCCTTGATGTTGGGCTCAGCATGTGACTTGCTTTGACCAGTGGGATGTTATTAGATGTAACATAAGCATTGACTAGAATTACGATTGTGTGATTAAAGTCGGTCTCTCACCCATTTGCTGTTACCACAAGAAAAACATGCCTCAGCTACCGTGCCACTCAGACTGTGATTCACCTGGAGAAGAGCTGTCAGGCCAAGCCCAACCCAAGTCAGCAGGATCCCTATTGACCCCAGCAATGTGAAAATAAATGCTATTGTTGAATGTCGCTGAGGAGTTTTTGTTGTTTTTTATGCAGCCTTATTTCAGCAAAGGTTGATTGAAAGTTATAGGGTGTTAGGTACTGACGTGATTACTCGAAGGGCCAAAGGAGCTGACTCTAGACCAAACCTCTAAGAATGACTCCACAGAAGCAAACTAGCTGGCCCCCGTGGAAGCTGCTCTTTCTAGTACAATTGTTCAGTTGCTATAGGAACGGATTCCTATTGGTTCCTATTCCATATGAATAGGAATATGAACGGATAGTTCCTATTCCTATATGAACTGATTCATATATCACTTGTCCTAGATAACATATGTGGGAGCAGTTGGCTAACACAATACATATTCATAATTGGATTCATGGTTAGCAATAATATACTATCAAGTCTTCCTTTATTTGACTCAAAGATTAGAAACAATTAAGTTAGCAAATACATGGAAACAGTCCTTCTCGGACAAGTCAGAAGCCACCAGGAACTGTTGAAACCTGCCAATAATCCATATAAAAATACAAGAATATATACTCCTTGATAAGAAAAGAATATCCAAATGCCACAGTGTATCAATTAGCCTTTTTCTCACTTATTTTTTCCTACTTCTTCCAACCCTTTAATCAAGCAACAGCAAGCGGCAAAACAAAACAAAAAACAAAACTAAAAACAAAAATAAAAGAGGAAAAGCAGCTGTGAAGAAAGAATGCAGCTTTTACACTCAGGGAACAATGGAAGAGTTGGGAATTACATCTCATTCAAAGTTTCAGGATAGACATCAAAAACTGCTTTCACTGGCTTAACCCATGTAACATAATTTAGTAACATTAGTAGCATTCAAACTGTAATAGAGATTGAGACCATCTGGTTGATTTATGGGTGCTGACATCCGGGGGTAAATTGTGATCTACACTACTGACTTGATCTAATACAATTTTGTGGGAGACTTGAAGAATCACAACACTCCTATGTATTTCATTGTCATAGTCATATAGAGACATCATTATGATAAAATATAAATACACATTTAAGTCAACTGCAATTTGCTTTAAGGTAATTTTATAATGTTCATAAAAACATACCATGATAACCTATAACCTCAGCCTAAATATGAGAAAAAAATCAGACAAATCTCTTTCATCTAATTAGGCATAACTACCTGTAATTATTTACAAATATCAGTCATTCTCAAAACTTTCAAGGTCATCAAAAACAAGGACAGTCTGAGAAAGTGTCACAGCTAAGGATAGCTTAAGGTGACAGGAAGACTCAATGTAATGTGGTTTCCTGAATGGGATGCTGGAATAGAAAAAAGGATTTTAGATACCCAAAACTAAGGAAATCTGAATAAAATACAGAATTTAGTTAATAAGGATGTATCAATATTGATTCATTAAATTGTGACAAATACACCATACTAATGTAACTTGTCAGTACAGAAAACTTAATGTGGTGTATATAAGGACTTTCTATTTTATCTTCACAATGTTTTCATAAATCTAAAACTATTCTAAAGTTAAAAAAAATATTAGGAAAACAAAATAACAAAAATAATTTTGTCAGGAAGTCAAGCAGTAAACCACAAATGCCTTTCAGTACAAAGGAAATTTCCTACATAAAAATGTTACTTTCATTTTATGAAGAGGGCTTGAAGGTCACATGATCCAAATATAAGTTTAAGGATCTCAAGCTAGGATCACCTATGACAGGGAAAAAATTGAAGCTATTCTTTCTCCTGGAGACAGGAACTACATACTTAAGCATAAATTCCAGTACCAAAATAGCTTTAAAGAACTACTGTCATTCTTGTTCCTATGGGTTAGAGGGAAAAAAAAATCAACTCTAAAGTTTCTAGGTGAAAACCAACAGGTGAAAAATTCAAATATGAGCTATGATAGCAAATGTTGTGAAAAATCCAAATGTAATTACATCTTAAGTAACTATTTTTTACTGAGGGATTCCTCTAACTTTAATAATTTTCCTGAGATATGACATTGCTTATAGGTAAAAATTAAATAAAATATTTAAATGTGCCTTTTAGGTGTTTTGGTTGTAATATAAAGAATGTCTTTCATTGTAGTGAGTGAGAGAAAAGCATGAATGGTTAGATTGAAGATTTTTTTTTCCTTGCTTATTTAGACATTCTTTAAAAAAAGCACAATTAGAATTAAGACCTTGTTTTTTAAGGTGTGGCCCATGGATAGGCAAAGAGCTTTCTAGAAATGTGAAATTTCATACTCCATCTCAGAACTTCTAAGCAAATTACTCGTTTTGACAAAATCCCCTAGTGATTTGCCTGCTCATTAAAATTTGTAAAACACTGAATTAAGCTACTTAATAACTACTTAATGGCAACTATCTAACACACACACACACACACACACAAGCATGTGCACAACCATTTTTATCCATTCATTTATGTCATGAAGCATAAATTTGAATTCTCATAAACTTACCTTCAAAAGAGCCACATGATAAATAGGGTCAGAACTAGATAAAAAGAGGAGGGATGGTATCATTTCTGTCACTTATTATCTTTGTGGCTTGGATGTTGATTAAATATTCTGAGCCTCATTTATTTCATATGCAAAGTGGGGCTATAAAATCAATCTTGACTGCTTCACAGGAGTTTTTATGAGAATAACAATCAATAATTCATGTGTTCACTTTGCAGTCCATAAAGTACTAGAGTCATATGAAATTTGCCATGATGATTCCTATTAGCACCATTTGATGAAGGAAAATTTCATAATTGTAAGTATGTCTAAGACTACAAAGCCAACAACAGACAGGTTAGATTCATTTGTTGCTATGGTAATGCATGTCAGATAGATTAATTTGATATAAATTTTTTTTTTTTTTTTTTTTTTGCGGTACACGGGCCTCTCACTGTTGTGGCCTCTCCCGTTGCGGAGCACACACTCCAGACACGCCAGCTCAGCGGCCATGGCTCACGGGCCCAGCCGCTCCGCGGCATGTGGGATCTTCCCGGACCAGGGCATGAACCCGTGTCCCCTGCATCGGCAGGCGGACTCTCAATCACTGCGCCACCAGGGAAGCCCGATATAGAATTTTTATCAGCTGATTTCCTCTTGCCTAGAATATTTTTTCTTTTCATAATGCAGGTCTCACCATGGGATTCTATCTATGGTAAAGATTTTAATTATCAATTTGGCAAAATTCATCAGGGAAAAAGAGGTTTATCAAAACATTGTTAGATCTCCAATTAAACAGCCCCTTTACAAAAAACAAACAAAAAAAAGAAGCCCCTTGACTAAATTTTACATAAAGACCAACACAGTTAACTTTTTTCATTAATTTATGGGTAATACACAGGAACAATTTAATTCATGCCAAGTTTCACTATTAGTCCTGCATATGTGTCAATTATCTTTCTACCTTCACATTCTTTGTGAATGCAAGTTAGTTTTACTATGACTTCTAAACATTTAATTCAATACCCTTGCTTAGAGTATTCGCCATCAACATCATTACTTTCCTCGCTTATATAAAGATTTTGTTTCTCATATATGTATCATCAACTGTTACCCAAGTCTTTCTACATCTAACATTTAGGTTGTTTTGTATTTTTATGTGTTAGAAATAAAAATTGAATAAATGTTCATACATTACATAACATAAATGTCTTGTCGAGTAGGTTAAAATTCTTCAACCAAAATTCCTGGGTCAAAGTTATCCTTCTTATAAATATTTTCATATACATTTTCAAACGGCACCTTCCCCTGAAACTTTGAACCAGTAGTCTCCCAAACAGAAGATGACAATAGGCATGGCTGTCGTTCATTCCAACACCAATGATTATCTTTAAAAATTGGCCAAATTAAACAGGCAAAAATAGAATCTCATTTTTAAATGTATATTCATTAAATTTACGAGGGAAAATAAATTTTTAATTTTACTAGTAATTTTTAGTTATCTGCCTTCCTTTCTTCTTTCTGTCTTTCTTTCCTCCTTCTCCCTTTTTGAAAAAAATATATTTTTTATGTTGTTTTACATTGACTTGTGCCTTTCTGCTGAAATTTACCAAAGAAATACACAAAAATAAAATCTCTTTTTATTATTGAAGATAATTTGTTATCAAATGTGTGACAACACATTTAGTTTTAGTTATGTTCTTTTAAATGTCTTATTTTGATTGTATGGTATTTACTGTTTCCATTTAAGATATTTAAAGTGTTTTACTGTACTAATTTCATCTTTTATTTTTGTTATTTAATGACCAATTTACACTTGTCTAATTTTATATTTGCTTCTTATATTTTATCTTAATTTTTAACTCCTTAATTTACCTGTAACTAACGCTATTTCATGCTCTGATATAAACATTTACATTTCCGTGTATCTAAATAATTAACTATTTGTCTCAACACCATGTGTCATATTCAGAATTTTACCCACTGTTTTCAAATGTCACCATCATGCTGCTCATTGTAATGTGTGCTAGATTGTTGTTCTGGTTGTTTTTATCTGTTCCACTAGTGTGTTTGCTCTTGTACCAGCAACACAGTTTTTTACATATACTATCACTCTAAAACATTTTACTAACCAGTAGAGCATATTCACCTCACAATTTTTTTTTGCATTTTTAAAATTTTCTTTATTGAAGGATAGTTGATTTACAATGTTGTGCCAGTCTCTGCTGTACAGCAAAGTGGCTCAGTTATACACATAGAGACATTCTTTTTTGTATTCTTTTCCATTATGGTTTATCCCAGTATATTGAATATAGTTCCCTGTGCTATACAGTAGGATCTTGTTGTTTTAGCCATCCTATATATAATAGTTTACTTCTATTAACTCCAAAGTCTCAGGCCATCCCTCCCCCACCCACCCTTCTCCTTGGCAACCACTAGTCTGTTCTCTATGTCTGTGTTTCTGTTTTGTAGATAGGTTCATTTGTGCCATATCTTAGATTCCACATATAAGTGACATCATCTGGTATTTGTCTTTCTCTTTCTGACTTACTTCACTTAGTATGATAATTTCTAGTTGCATCCATGATGCTGCATATGATATTATTTCATTCTTTTTTATGGCTGAGTAGTATGCCATTGTATATATTATATGTACAACATCATCTTTATCCACTCATCTGTCAATGGACATTTAGGTTGTTTCCATGTTTTGGCTATTGTGAATAGTGCTGCTATGAACATAGGGGTGCATGTATCTTTTTGAATTATTTTTTACATTTTTGAAGGTATTTGTATTTGTTTTTTCTAAAAATTAACTCATTTCCCTACTAAAAGGCTCACATGAAGTTTTTTATTGACATAAAATTGAAATACTACCTTATTAATGCAATTCACCCAAGAGTATGATATATCTTTCTTTTTTATTTATCTGTTCTTCTTAGTCCTTCTAAAAAAACATATCTTCATCGAAAATATTGTTATAATGGTAATTTCAATATCTGGGGGTGGTTGTTCTTAAAAAGGAAATTGACACCCCAAACCTAACCTACTCTGAGTATAATTATACAGCATTTGTAATTGGCACATTTACAAGCTCCCATTAGTTAAGAGTGTGCTCTAAACGAAGCCCTTTTATATCAAAAGAAAACAAAATAGTGATCTCACATGTTAATGCTCTCTGCTGAGCATTGTTCATTTGTCTTCATTTATGCTGTACCACTTTAGTTTACACCTAAATAAAACCTTCTATGCATGAATGAAAAACCCATACACACGAATCTATAAGAATAGTGGTTTAATTTTTATAATGACATTTCATGTAAATTATTTTTTTAATTGCAAAGTCAGATTCAGAAGACAAACTTGATGAGAAACTTGAGGCTCAGGAAGGTGAAGTTAAATGATTTAGGTTGCATTCCAAGAAGGAACAGAGCTGGGAACAGAGTCCAGGTGTACAGAACTCTGTTGCCATTTACTCACAAAAATCAGCTCTCGTGTAACACAATACAAAGGATATTTTTAAATTATTATGTGTTAAATACTTGCTCATAATTAATCTTAAGAAGAACCTTCATATATCACAATTTGCCAGTTATACCCATACTATTAAGCAGTTGTTTTTAGTTATTGTATCACGCTCAGATTACATTTAAGTATTTATTTAAAGCAACATATTTATGTGGCATCAGTGAAAACATTGTTCTAATAAACCTAAAAATGAACTTTCTCCATAAACACATGCTCAACACTTTCAATACCAAAGTTAATTTGAAAAAGAAAATAAAATATTTCCTGGCTTTTTCAATTTAATTTGGAGATAGAATATTTCTTAAATATTTTTTGGACAGCAGTCATGACAAGTAAGTTAAAAAGTTAAAACAAAGAAAATAGAAGTTCTTTTAAAATTCTTAGAATGGCCGTCATCAAAAAATCTACATACAATAAATGCTGGAGTGGGTATGGAGAAAAGGGAACACTTCTACACTGTTGGTAGGAATGTGAATTGGTAAAACCACTAAGGAGAACAGTATGGAAGTTCCTTAAAGAACTAAAACTAGAACTACCATATGACACAGCAATCCCAGAGAAAACCATAATTCAAAAAGATACATGCACCCCAATGTTCACTGCAGCACTATTTACAATAGCCAGGGCATGGAAGCAACCTAAATGTCCATCAACAGAGAAATGGATAAAGATGTGGTACATATATACAATAGAATATTACTCAGCTATTAAAAAGAACAACAGAATGCCATTTGCAGCAACATGGATGGACCTAGAGATTGTCACACTGAATGAAGTAAGTAAGACACAGGAAGACAAATATCATATGATAGTGCTTATATGTGGAATCTTAAAAAAAAAAAGGTACAAATGAACTTATTTACAAAACAGAAGTAGAGTCACAGAGGTAGAAAACAAACTTATGGTTACCAGAGGATAAGTGGGGTGAGGGATAAATTGGGAGATTGTGATTGACATATATACACTACTATATATAAAATAGATAACTAATAAAAACATGCTGTATAGCACAGGGAACTCTACTTAATACTCTGTAATAACCTATATGGGAAAAGAATCTTTAAAAAAAAAAGAGTGGATGTGTGTATATGTATAACTGATTACTTTGCTGTACACCTGAAACTAATATAACATTGTAAATCAACTATAGTCCCATAAAAATTTAAAAAAACAAAATAAAATAAAATGCTTAGTCCACATCTAGACAGGCATTTAAAACACAATTTGGGACATCTAGTTCAAGGCAGTAAATGTGCAAATGCTCTGTTTGGTAACTGAAAAGTTACCACAGAATTAGATAATGGTAGAGGTCAGATTTGAACACAAATCTGTTTGAGCCAGAACCCTCCTCTAAATAAAGGGTAAAACACAAAAGAATATCAGAATATATATATATATATATATATATATATACACATATATTATTGTATAAAGATATAAGCTAACTCAAAAAAAAAACATTTGCAAAATGAAACAACAGATAACGGCAACAATAACACTTCAGTTTTATATCAAGGTATTGATAAAGGTTTCATGAAGGCAATGGAAATTAATTGAGGCTGAAGCATTCCTGAATTCTTAAATTCAAACAGTCTAGTCTCAGATCACAACCAGTATCCTTTCAGTTTTGTCCTTCAGTCACTCCTACTCACTCCTACTGAAATTGTTCTCTGACCACATAAGTGTTTCTCTTATTTCACGTTTGTATTTCTTTTATTTTCTCCTTTAGAACCTGCTATTCCAGATGTTCACAAGGAAAAGCACCAACCTTCTACCTTCTATCAGTGTTTGAGGTTGTGTGTGGAACCTCTTTAAAATACTCCCTTTGAATAAATACTGAACAAGGTTTGAATTTACTACATTAAAAAGTAAACTCTCTTGGAGATAGAATCACTGCTTTTCCAACTTTAATTTTGTGGTAGAGTTATATGTGTGATATTTCAATAAGTCTTATTATAACATTGCTTCCATTTTGGTTCATCTGATTTGTATTACTCTAGTTTGTCACTGTCACTTTTAGCTTATGACACAGAAGACTGTCAATGTGCGCTATGCAAATATTATATTCATATTTATTAAATTTAAATTGAACAAGACTTTGATTGTATTATCAATGCATACACCTACTTTTTTTTTCTTTGAGCCTTGTGTATATACCAGAAGACTTTAGTTTCTATTCATAAAGCATCTTTCCCTAATTCTTTAATGAACACTCTCATTCCCAGAGTGCTAGAAAATACTTCCCCCACTGAGATTTCAATTCAATAAATAGTGAGACAGATAAAAGTGTATTTCATATTCACATATCAGAATAAATAATGGAACATTTTGAATTTTTCTTCAACTTCTAGAAAATAAATGAATGCTACCTTAGAAAGACAATGCAGACTTCTGCATGAAATGAGGAAAAAGTATCATGTAATTAATTCTAACCTACTTTATATATTTTTTTCTAACAATGTATTACCATATCAAAAGTAACTTAGAGAATTAAAATAGGAAGGTAATCCTATAACATCTACCTTTAAATGAAGAAAGATCATTTATAGATGGGATGAGTAATCTTACAATATTTAAATCAAAATAATATTTTTCTGGGGTCACACAATCCTCTCTTACTTCAACATTTCCAATGACTATTTAGCAAAGAGGAATTAATAAAGTCCTTATTTGGGCTCTCGCTCAGGGGTAACGGATGTTTACTTCGATTAGATGATCACAAAAATTGTGTATATATGTCTTATTTTCATCTCCATGTTCTTTCTTTCTTACATGCTAAAATTTTTGGCTGCATATATTTTATTCTTATAAACATCTTTAACTCTGGCAGTTATTGATATTCCAGTTTGGGGGCTCAGTGCAAAGAAAGATAACACTGCTTTTTAGGGTGGGTTTTGGGCTTCAAGGGTAAGGATGGGGAAAGAGGGCTTTGGACGGCTGCGTCATTTAACGTTCACCAGATTAACAAGGTGGCAGGGATTTGGTGTAAGGGTCTGGTTGGCAGTCAAGGGAGTACATTCATGTGGGAAGTTCTTTTTTTTTAATTTTTATTTTATATTGGACTTTAGTTGATTTACAGTGGTGTGTTAGGTTCAGGTGTACAGCAAAGTGATTCAGCTACACATATACATATATCTATTCTTTTTCAAATTATTTTCCTATTTAGGTTATTACAGAATGTTGAGCAGAGTTCCTTGTGCTATACAGTTGGTCCTTGTTGGTTATCTGTTTTCAATATAGTGGTGTGTATACGTCAATCCCAAACTCCCAATTTATCCCCCTTTTCCTTATTGTTATTACTCACTGCCCTATTTTATTAAAGAGACATTGTCAAAAAAGATAAAATCATGAGACACATAGATACAAAATAAACATGTTAAAGATTTTATTTAACCCACTATTAAGAGGAAACCAGTAAGGTATTGCACCTAGTTAAAAGAACAATCCAAACAAAGTCACATTTTTAGATCAGAAATATTGAAATGAATGTATAAATTGAAGCAAAACTGGATTCTCCCATATTGGAAAAATGGGAAGTCAATAGAGCCTCTATTGGAGTAATTTATTTGCATGTCTATAAAATTATTTTAAATTTCTATCAGCTATGTAAAGCTTGAAAATTACAAAATAGCTAAAAATGAAATAATTAAATTAATTATATGGATTTTTTTCTTTATTTCTCTTTCTGATAACATTATAGTGTATAGAAATGCAACAGGTTTCTTTACACTGATTGTGTATCCTGTAAATTTACCAAATTATTTATTAGTTCTGGTAGGTTTTTGGTGGCATCTTTGGGATATTCTCTACAAAGTATCATGTCATCTGCAAACAGTGACAGCTTTACTTCTTTTCCAATTTGCATTTTTTCTTACCTAGTTGCTGAGGCCAGGACTTACAATACTATGTTGAATAAAAGTGGTGAGAGTGGACAACCTTGTCTTGTTCTTGATTCTATAGGAAAAGTTTTCAGCTTTTCACCATTAAGTATGAAGTTACGGTGGGTTTGTCATATATTGACTTTATTAGATTGAGGTAGGTTTCCTGTATACTCACTTTGTTGAGAGATTTTATCATAAATCGTTGTTGAATTTTGTCAAATGTTTTTTCTGCCTCTATTGAGATGGTCATATGACTTTGATTCTTCATTTTGCAAATGTGATATGTCATATTGATTGATTTGCAGATGTTAAAACTCCCATGTATCTCTGGAATGAATCCCATTTGATCATGGTGTATGATTCTTTTAATGTATTGCTTAAGTTGGTTTGCTAATATTTTGTTGAGGTGTTGAGGATTTGGGGATCTATGTTTATCAGGGATATTGACCTGTAAATTTTGTGTGTATTTGCTGCCTTGTCTGATTTTGGTATGAGGGTGATGCTGGCCTCATAGAATGAGTTTGAAAGGGTTCCTTTCTCTTCATTTCTTTTTTTTGAATAATCTGAGAAGGATAGGTATTAGTTCTTCTTTAAATGTTTGGTAGAATTTACCTATGAAGTCATTTGAAGCTAAACTTTTGCTTTCTGTGAGTTTTGATTACTGATTCAATTTTGTTACTAGTAATTGTTCTATTCAGATTTTCTATTTCTTCATAATTCAGTCTTAGAAGCTTATATATTTCAAGGAATTTATCCATTTCTTTCAGGTGTTCTAATTTGTTTGTATATAATTTTTCATAGTGTTCTCTTATGATCCTTTGCATTTCTTGTGGTATTTTTTGTAATTTCTCCTGTTTCATTTTTGACTTTATTTATTTGGGGTCTCTCTCTTTTTTCTTGATGAGTCTGGCTAAAGGTTTGTTTATCTTATCAAAGAACCAGCTATTAGTTTCATTGATACTTTTCATTGTTTTCTAAATCTCTATTTCATTTATTTTTGTCTCTTTACTATTTCTTTTCACCTACTAACTCTGGGCTTTACTTGTTCTCTTTCTTGTTCCTTTAAATGTAAATTTAGATTGCTTGAGATTTTTTTTGTTTGTTTGATTGTTTCTTGACATAGGCCTGTTTTGCTATATACTTATATCTAGAACTGCTTTGCTGCATCCCACAGATTTTGGAAATTTTTTTTTTCCACTTTCATTTGTCTAAAGGTATTTTTAAAAAATTTCCTCTTTGATTTCTTCATTGTCCCATTGGTTGTTTAGCAGCATCTTATTTAGCTTCCATGTGTTTGTAGTTTATCCAATTTTCTTCTTGTAATTACTACCTTTAAGAATCTCTCTTTAACTTTTGCCAGTTTTTTTTTTTTTTTTTTTTTGCTGTTCTGCTTGGATGATTGTCACCATTCTATTTGCTTATCTGTTCTTCTGTATCATCTAATCTGCTGTTGATTGCCTCTAGTGTAGTGTTTATTTCAGGTATTGTATTCTTCAGGTCTAATTGGTTCTTCTTTTATTTTCTCTTTGTTGAAGTTTCCTCTGAGTGCATCCATTCTCCTCCTGAGTTTGGTAGGCAGCTCACCACCATTGCTTTGCACTCCAACAGGTAAATTTCTTATCTCCATTTCATTAGGGTTTCTTCCTGGGGTTTTATCTTCTTCTTTCATTTGGAACGTATTACTCTGTTTCCTGATTTTGTTTGACTTTCTGTGCTTGTGTTGATGAATGAAGCAAAACAGCTACTTCTCCCAATCTTGAAGGAGTGGCCTTGTGTGAGAGGATACCCAGTGTAAACTACATACACCAGGCAGTTTTAGCAGGCAGGGTAGAGATGGAGCAGATATGGATGGAAATGGGATCCCAAGGGGACTTAAACAATGGTGCTCACCAGTGCCTCTGACCCTGGAGAGAGTTCTAGCAGTTTCCTGACCATTTGGCAGATGCTCTAAGGTAAAGGGACTTCCTTCCCTTATAGTATAGGCACCCTTTTAACTGATATATATATATATATGTAATATAATATATATATATAATATATATTATATATACACACACATACAGCTGTGTCCCTTGCCAGCTGTGTCCCTTGCCAGGCATGCCTGCAATGGGCCCCTCAGTGATATTCCTCCTTGCTATAGGTCACTGTGTCATAGGTGGGGTTTCCATGAATACTGTGTCTTCACTGTTGCTATCCATTTCTATGTTGTCCTTCTATGTGCAGAAGCTATCAATTAGCCCTCAGTTCTTCAGGAAAAATTGCTCTATATGTAGGTGTAGATTCAGTGTGTCCATGAGAGGAGGTGGGTCTTCCTACACCACCATCTTGGACCCCTTTCAGAATTTCCTTCCTTTTATTTTATTTTATTTTTTTTAACATCTTTATTGGGGTATAATTGCTTTACAGTGGTGTGTTAGTTTCTGCTTTATAACAAAGTGAATCAGTCATACATAAACATATGTTCCCATATGTCTTCCCTCTTGCCTCTCCCTCCCTGCCACCCTCCCTATCCCACCCCTCCAGGCTGTCACAAAGCACCGAGCCAATATCCCTGTGCCATGCGGCTGCTTCCCACTAGCTATCTACCTTACTGCGTTTGTTAGTGTGTATATGCCCATGACTCTCTCTCGCCCTGTCACAGCTCACCCTTCCCCCTCCCCATAACCTCAAGTCCGTTCTCTAGGAGGTCTGCGTCTTTATTCCTGCTTTACCCCTAGGTTCTTCATGACATTTTTTTTCTTAAATTCCATATATATGTGTTAGCATACAGTATTTGTCTTTTTCTTTCTGACTTACTTCACTCTGTATGACAGACTCTAGGTCTATCCACCTCATTACAAATAGCTCAATTTCGTTTCTTTTTATGGCTGAGTAATATTCCATTGTATATATGTGCCACATCTTCTTTATCCATTCATCCGATGATGGGCACTTAGGTTGTTTCCATCTCCGGGCTATTGTAAATAGAGCTGCAATGAACATTTTGGTACATGACTCTTTTTGAATTTTGGTTTTCTCAGGGTATATGCCCAGTAGGGGGTTGCTGGGTCATATGGTAGTTCTATTTGTAGTTTTTTAAGGAACCTCCATACTGTTCTCCATAGTGGCTGAACCAATTCACATTCCCACCAGCAGTGCAAGAGTGTTCCCTTTTCTCCACACCCTCTCCAGCATTTATTGTTTCTAGATTTTTTGATGATGGCCATTCTGACTGGTGTGAGATGATATCTCATTGTAGTTTTGATTTGCATTTCTCTAATGATTAGTGATGTTGAGCATTCTTTCATGTGTTTGTTGGCAGTCTGTATATCTTCTTTGGAGAAATGTCTATTTAGGTCTTCTGCCCATTTTTGGATTGGGTTGTTTGTTTTCTTGTTATTGAGCTGCATTAGCTGCTTGTAAATTTTGGAGATTAATCCTTTGTCAGTTGCTTCATTTGCAAATATTTTCTCCCATTCTGAGGGTTGTCTTTTGGTCTTGTTTATGGTTTCCTTTGCTGTGCAAAAGCTTTGAAGTTTCATTAGGTCCATTTGTTTATTTTTGTTTTTATTTCCATTACTCTAGGAGGTGGGTCAGAAAGGATCTTGCTGTGATTTATGTCATAGAGTGTTCTGCCTATGTTTTCCTCTAAGAGTTTGATAGTTTCTGGCCTTACATTTAGGTCTTTAATCCATTTTGAGCTTATATTTGTGTATGGTGTTAGGGAGTGATCTAATCTCATACTTTTACATGTACCTGTCCAGTTTTCCCAGCACCACTTATTGAAGAGGCTGTCCTTTCTCCACTTTATATTACTGCCACCTTTATCAAAGATAAGGTGTCCATATGTGCATGGGTTTATCTCTGGGCTTTCTATCCTGTTCCATTGATCTATCTTTCTGTTTTTGTGCCAGTACCATACTGTCTTGATAACTGTAGTTTTGTAGTATAGTCTGAAGTCAGGGAGCCTGATTCCTCCAGTTCCTTCTTTCATTCTCAAGATTGCATTGGCTATTCGGGGTCTTTTGTGTTTCCATACAAATTGTGAGATTTTTTGTTCTAGTTCTGTGAAAAATGCCAGTGGTAGTTTGATAGGGATTGCATTGAATCTATAGATTGCTTTGGGTAGTAGAGTCATTTTAACAATGTTGATTCTTCCAATCCAAGAACATGGTATATCTCTCCATCTATTTGTATCATCTTTAATTTATTTCATCAGTGTCTTATAATTTTCTGCATACAGGTCTTTTGTCTCCTTAGGTAGGTTTATTCCTAGATATTTTATTCTTTTTGTTGCAATGGTAAATGGGAGTGTTTTCTTGATTTCACTTTCAGATTTTTCATCATTAGTATATAGGAATGCCAGAGATTTCTGTGCATTAATTTTGTATCCTGCCACTTTGCCAAATTCATTGATGAGCTCTAGTAGTTTTCTGGTAGCATCTTTAGGGTTCTCTATGTATAGGATCATGTCATCTGCAAACAGTGACAGCTTTACTTCTTTTCTGATTTGGATTCCTTTTATTTCCTTTTCTTCTCTGATTGCTGTGGCTAAAACTTCCAAAACTATGTTGAATAAGAGTGGTGAGAGTGGGCAACCTTGTCTTGTTTCTGATCTTAGTGGAAATGCTTTCAGTTTTTCACCATTGAGGATGATGTTTGCTGTGGGCTTGTCATATATGGCCTTTATTATGTTGAGGAAAGTTCCCTCTATGCCTACTTTCTGCAGGGTTTTTATCATAAATGGGTGTTGAATTTTGTCAAAAGCTTTCTCTGCATCTATTGAGATGATCATAGGGTTTTTCTCCTTCAATTTGTTAATATGGTTTATCACATTGATAGATTTGCGTATATTGAAGAATCCTTGCATTCCTGGAATAAACCCCACTTGATCATGGTGTATGATCCTTTTAATGTGCTGTTGGATTCTGTTTGCTAGTATTTTGTTGAGGATTTTTGCATCTATGTTCATCAGTGATATTGGCCTGTAGTTTCCTTTCTTTGTGACATCCTTGTCTGGTTTTGGTATCAAGGTGATGGTGGCCTCGTAGAAGGAGTTTGGGAGTGTTCCTCCCTCTGCTATATTTTGGAAGAGTTTGAGAAGGATAGGTGTTAGCTCTTCTCTAAATGTTTGATAGAATTCGCCTGTGAAGCCATCTGGTCCTGGGCTTTTCTTTGTTGGAAGATTTTTAATCACAGTTTCAATTTCAGTGCTTGTGATTGGTCTGTTCATATTTTCTATTTCTTCCTGATTCAGTCTTGGCAGTTGTGCATTTCTAAGAATTTGTCCATTTCTTCTAGATTGTCCATTTTATTGGCATAGAGTTGCTTGTAGTAATCTCTCATGATCTCTTTTATTTCTGCAGTGTCAGTTGTTACCTCTCCTTTTTCATTTCTAATTCTATTGATTTGAGTCTTCTCCCTTTTTTGCTTGATGAGTCTGGCTAGTGGTTTATCTATTTTGTTTATCTTCTCAAAGAACCAGCTTTTAGTTTTATTGATCTTTGCTATTGTTTCCTTCATTTCTTTTTCATTTATTTCTGATCTGATTTTTGTGATTTCTTTCCTTCTGCTAGCTTTGGGGTTTTTTTGTTCTTCTTTCTCTAATTGCTTGAGGTGCAGGGTTAGGTTGTTTATTCGAGATGTTTCCTGCTTCTTAAGGTGGGCTTGTATTGCTATAAACTTCCCCCTTAGAACTGCTTTTGCTGCATCCCACAGGTTTTGGGTCGTTGTGTCTCCATTGTCATTTGTTTCTAGGTATTTTTTGATTTCCTCTTTGATTTCTTCAGTGATCACTTCGTTATTAAGTAGTGTATTGTTTAGCCTCCATGTGTTTGTATTTTTTACAGATCTTTTCCTGTAATTGATATCTAGTCTCATGGTGTTGTGGTCGGAAAAGATACTTGATACAATTTCAATTTTCTTAAATTTACCAAGGCTTGATTTGTGACCTAAGATATGATCTATCCTGTAGAATGTTCCATGGGCACTTGAGAAAAATGTGTATTCTGTTGTTTTTGGATGGAGTGTCCTATAAATATCAATTAAGTCCATCTTGTTTAATGTATCATTTAAAGCTTGTGTTTCCTTATTTATTTTCATTTTGGATGATCTGTCCATGGGTGAAAGTGGGTGTTTAAGTCCCCTACTATGAATGTGTTACTGTTGATTTCCCCTTTTATGGCTGTTAGTATTTGCCTTATGTATTGAGGTGCTCCTATGTTGGGTGCATAAATATTTACAATTGTTATATCTTCTTCTTGGATCAATCCATTGATCATTATGTAGTGTCCTTCTTTGTCTCTTTTAATAGTCCTTATTTTAAAGTCTATTTTGTCTGATATGAGAATTGCTACTCCAGCTTTCTTTTGGTTTCAATTTGCATGGAATATCTTTTTCCATCCCCTTACTTTCAGTCTGTATGTGTCTCTAGGTCTGAAGTGGGTCTCTTGTAGACAGCATATATAAGGGTCTTGTTTTTGTATCCATTCAGCTAATCTGTGTCTTTTGGTGGGAGCATTTAGTCCATTTACATTTAAGGTAATTATCGATATGTATGTTCCTATTCCCATTTTCTAAATTGTTTTGGGTTCGTTATTATAGGTCTTTTCCTTCTCTTGTGTTTCTTGCCTAGAGAAGATCCTTTAGCATTTGTTGTAAAGCTGGTTTGGTGGTGCTGAACTCTCTCAGCTTTTGCTTGTCTGTAAAGGTTTTAATTTCTACATCAAATCTGAATGAGATCCTTGCTGGGTAGAGTAGTCTTGGCTGCAGGTTTTTCTCCTTCATCACTTTCAGTATGTCCTGCCACTCCCTTCTGGCTTGTAGGGTTTCTGCTGAGAGATCAGCTGTTAACCTTATGGGGATTCCCTTATGTGTTATTTGTTGTTTTTCCCTTGCTGCTTTTAATATGCTTTCTTTGTATTTAATTTTTGACAGTTTGATTAATATGTGTCTTGGCGTATTTCTCCTTGTATTTCTCCTGTATGGGACTCTCTGTGCTTCCTGGACTTGATTAACTATTTCCTTTCCCATATTAGGGAAGTTTTCAACTATAATCTCCTCAAATATTTTCTCAGTCCCTTTCTTTTTCTCTTCTTCTTCTGGAACCCCTATAATTCGAATGTTGGTGTGCTTAATGTTGTCCCAGAGGTCTCTGAGACTGTCCTCAGTTCTTTTCATTCTTTTTTTCTTTATTCTGCTCTGCAGTAGTTATTTCCACTATTTTATCTTCCAGGTCACTTATCCGTTCTTCTGCCTCAGTTATTCTGCTATTGATCCCATCTAGAGTACTTTTAATTTCATTTATTGTGTTGTTCATCGTTGCTTGTTTCATCTTTAGTCCTTCTAGGTCTTTGTTAACTGATTCTTGCATTTGTCCAATCTATTGTCCATTCTATCTCCAAGATTTCGGATCAACCTTACTATCATTATTCTGAATTCTTTTTCAGGTAGACTGCCTATTTCCTCTTCATTTGTAAGGTCTGGTGCATTTTTATCTTGCTCCTTTATCTGCTGTGTGTTTTTCTGTCTTCTCATTTTGCTTATCTTACTGTGTTTGGGGTCTCCTTTTTGCAGGCTGCAGGTTCGTAGTTCCTCCTGTTTTTGATGTCTGTCTCCAGTGGCTAAGGTTGGTTCAGTGGGTTGTGTAGGCTTCCTGGTGGAGGGGACTAGTGCCTGTGTTGTGGTGGATGAGGCTGGATCTTGTCTCTCTAGTGGGCAAGTTCACGTCTGGTGGTGTGTTTTGGGGTGTCTGTGGCCTTATTATGATTTTAGGCAGCCTCTCTGCTAATGGGTGGGGTTGTGTTCCTGTTTTACTAGTTGTTTGGCATAGGTTTTCCAGCACTGTGGCTTGCTGGTCGTTGAGTGAAGCTGGGTGCTGGTGTTAAGATGGAGGTCCCTGGGAGATTTTCGCCGTTTGATATTATGTGGAGCTGGGAGGTCTCTTGTTGACCAGTGTCCTGAAGTTGGCTCTCCTACCTCAGAGGCAGAGCCCTGCCTCCTGGCTGGAGCACCAAAAGCTTTTCATCCACACGGCTCAGGATAAAAGGGAGAAAAAGTAGAGGGAATTAGTAGAAGTATGAGGAAAGAAAGAAGGAAAGGAGGGTGGAAGGAAGGAAGAAAGAAAGAAAGAAGCAAAGAAGGAAAGAAGGCAAGAAGGAAAGAAAGGAGGGAGGGAGGGAGGAAGGAAGGAAGGAGGGAAAGAAGGAAAAAAAACAGAAAGGAAGAAGATACAGTAATAATAAAATAAAGTATAATAAAGTTATTGAATTAAAAAATTCTTATTTAGAAAAAAAAAAAGGGACGGATAGAACCTTAGGACAAATGTTGGAAGCAAAGCTATACAGACAAAATCTTACACAGAAGCATACACATACACCCTCACTAAAAGAGGTAAATGGGGAAAAATCATAAATCTTGCTGTCAGAGACCCCCTCCTCAATTTGGGATGATTCATTGTCTAAAGGAGGGAAGGAAGGAAGGAAAGAAAGAAAGAAAGAACGAAGGTAAAGTATAATAACATTATTAAAATTAATTATTAAGAAAAAAAATTTTAAAAAAAACATGGACGGATAGAACCCTAGGACAAATGGTGGAAGCAAGACTATACAGACAAGATCTCACACAGAAGCATACATATACACATTCACAAAAAGAGGAAAAGGGAAAAAATCATCGATCTTGCTCCTAAAGTCCACTTCCTTAATTTGGGATGATTGGTTGTCTATTCAGGTATTCCACAGATGCAGGGTATATCAAGTTGATTGTGGAGCTTTAATCCGCTGCTTCTGAGGCTGCTGGGAGAGATTTCCCTTTCTCTTCTTTGTTCTCACAGCTCCCAGGGCTCAGCTTTGGATTTGGCCCTGCCACTGCGTGTAGGTCGCTGGAGGGCGTCTGTTTTTTGCTCAGACAGGATGGGGTTAAAAGAGCCGCTGATTCGGGGGCTCTGGCACACTCAGGCCGGCGGGGAGGGAGGGGCACGGAGTGCGGGGCGGGCCTGCGGTGGCAAAGGCCGGCGTGACTTTGCACCAGCCTGAGGCGCGCTGTGCGTTCTCCCGGGGAAGTTGTCCCTGGATCCCGGGAACCTGGCAGTGGCGGGCTGCACAGGCTCCGCGGAAGAGGGGTGTGGATAGTGACCTGTGCTCGCACACAGGCCCCTTGGTGGCGGCAGCAGCAGCCTTAGCGTCTCCCGCCCGTCCCTGGGGTCTGTGCTTTTAGCCGTGGCTCGCGCCCATCTCTGGGGTCCGCGCTTTCAGCCGCGGCTCGCGCCCGTCTCTGGGGTTCGCGCTTTTAGCCGCGGCTCGCGCCCGTCTCTGGAGTTCCTTTAAGCAGCGTTCTTAAACCCCTCTCCTCACGCCCCAGGAAACAAAGAGGGAAGGAAAAGTCTCCTGCCTCTTCGGCAGGTGCAGACTTTTCCCCGGACTCCCTCCCGGCTAGCTGTGGTGCACTAACCCCTTCAGGCTATGTTCAAGCCGCCAACCCCAGTCCTCTCCCTGCGCTCCGTCCGAAACCAAAACCCGAGCCTCAGAGCCTCAGCTCGCAGCCCCGCCCGCCCCGGCGGGTGAGCAGACAAGCCTCTCGGGCTGGTGAGTGCCGGTCGGCACCGATCCTCTGTGCGGGAATCTCCCCGCTTTGCCCTCCGCACCCGTTGCTGTGCACTCCTCCGCGGCTCCGAAGCTCCCCCCTCCGCCCCCCGCAGTCTCCGCCCGTGAAGGGGCTTCCTAGTGTGTGGAAACTTTTCCTCCTTCACAGCTCCCTCCCACTGGTGCAGGTGCCGTCCCTATTCTTTTGTCTCTGTTTTTTTCTTTTTTTCTTTTGCCCTACCCAGGTACGTGGGCAGTTTCTTGCCTTTTGGGAGGTCTGAGGTCTTCTGCCAGCCTTCAGTAGGTGTTCTGTAGGAGTTGTTCCACGTGTAGATGTATTTCTGGTGTATCTGTGGGGAGGAAGGTGATCTCCGCGTCTTACTCTTCCGCCATCTTCCGTCTGAGACTCCTTCCTTTTAAATGTAGGAGAATAACCCATGTGTATTATCACATTTTGCTTATCTATTCATCCATAAATGGATGCTTGGGTGGCTTTCTTCTTTTAGGTTTTGTGAATAATGCTGTTATGAACATGGTTGTAAAAATACCTCTTCTAGACCCTGTTTTCAATTCTTCTGGGTATATACCCAGGAGAGGAACTACTGGATGATATGCTAATTTTAATTTTTAATATTTTTGAGGAATCACTATACTGTCTTCCACAGTGGCTTTACCATTTTACATTCCCACCAACAGTGCCGAATGTAAAATGGCACTGTTGGTGGGAATGTAAAAAAAAAAAGTGGACCAATTTCTCCACATCCTCGCTAACATTTGTGAATAACATTTTCTTGATCCTAATTTTTCTTATTAAGCTTTCTGTTGACTTCTGTTTACTTCTACTGTCTTTGAAGTGATTGCTACTGGTTGTCACAATATAATATAATGTTAACTCTATTATTGATGTTACTTATGTTTGCCTCTTTTGTCCCCATTCTCTAAATGTCAGTATCCCTCAAGTGCCTAAGTACAACTCTGTTAAATTATTTTTCTTAACTTTTCTTGCACTATGATTTAACCAAAAACTGTGGCTGTAATTCTAACCATTACCAATAGTTCCCACATATTTGTGCAGATCCTTCTATGTGACAATTGAAATATTTTGGATTTTACAGTAGAATATCTTTTAAATGAAGTCCACTGCAAAATTCAAACACATTCTAAAAATATTTATCTAGAGCTCAATCTTGAATTTACTGTTATTTGATTCCATGCAAAACTTCGGTAAAATAACTGACGTTAGAGAGGCAGTCACTAGGGGATATGCTAATATTCCATTTATAAATGTGTTTATAGTTTATAATTATGCAAATAGATTACACAGTATAGAATGTGGATAAGTATAGCTGAGCTTTCATTCCAAAGTGATTTTAATTAATTTCATATATTCTCTAGAGCATCAAGAGCAATTCTGTCTGTAATATAAATATCATGTAAATAAATGAAGCAATGTTAACTAATAATACTATTGACAGTAACAGAAATCATTTTTTGTGCTTGTATGCTATAGAAAGTGCTGAACAAAGTTAATGGTTTTACAAGTATCAGATTTAAATCCATGCAACAAAAACTAGAGATAGGTTTTATTATTTTATCTTACAAATATATTTATCTTACAAATATATTTGATTATTTTATCTTACAAATATAAAGAAAGTATAAAACTAATTTCCCTGATTTGAACAAGTTCAAAATGCTAATAAATGGCACAACTGTGATTCAAACCTAAGCCTGTAGCACCTCAAAGCCCTGTAGTTAGACAATATATTTTTCTTTTTTTTTTTGTCCATGCCACATGGCTTGTGGGATGTTAGTTCCCTGACCAGGGATTTGAACCTGGGCCCTTGTCAGTAAAAGCATGAAATCCTAACCACTGGACTACCACAGAATTCCCTAGCCAATATCTTATACTTTAACTCCACAGATATAAACTGGAAGAAATATAATTCAAATGAGATATTGTCTCATTATTCCATACTTTGACAGATCAACAATCAAACAAACATGAAAAGGCCAAACAATACAGTGAATAAGGATATATTAGCTGTTCCACCTTTCTTGTTTGGGTTGCTTCTCTCTGGTATCATGGACTCCTCTGATTTTAGGGAAGTAAATCTTGGTTCATGGTTTTACATAGTTGTTTGTGGCATAATTTGATCACTATGTCTCACAGGCTAACTATGACTACAGATGTTTGTTTCATATTTATCATTTGCCTAAATCCTAATCCTAGATTTCTTGAATTCCTCTGTTCTGTGAATGAATGATTCTCAGTTATGCATTACCTTGGCTTTGATAACAGAAGGCATGCATATAAGTTACTAATTCAAGAGAGAAGCCTTAAGTATAAGATTTTGAGGATAATAATGGAGAGAATTATTTGGTGGCCCACTCTTTCCCTTAATCTTCATTGCCTAAGGTATGGTATTTCTCTGAATGTCTAACTGTTCTGGTTTTCAGGGTAGCTGACTATAGACTGGAAAGCACAGAACCCAGCTGTTTAATCTCCTCTAAGACTTCATCTGCTGTGACTCATGTGACTCATATATTTGCTTTTGATTTACTTTTGTAATTCCCTTTTGGCAGGTATTTTCCAAATTGCTACGATGTAGGGTAAAGTGTTTTACCCATCAATTATTCTTGTCTTTTATTATTTAGTTAAACAGTTTTCTTAAGGAAAAAAAAAATAGTGGTATTTATCTGAATGATGGGAGCAGCAATAGCTACCTTAGTAGACCCTGCAAAGGAAAGTCAAGATACCACAGAAATTCTGGGTTTCAATTATTTCTGGATCAAAAGCCAGCAATGGATTCAGACAGGTTATAAAGCCCAGACCCAACAATGAAGCGTAAAGAATGAACTTACCTGAAAAAATGGAATGAACACCTGCGGTCTTTACATAAAAACATTATGTGTGGTTTGGTTTGGGGGATACTGACTCAGCTCTTCTCTAAGAAACACTGATCAGTCCAAACCAGAGTTTCTACAATTATATCATGGAGAGCTTATCATTCTGGGTCCAAATAAGAGAGGGAAACTACACAATTATAGGAATATAAGAAATTTATTATGAAGAATTATCAATTCCAACAGGAGGTTGGAGTAAGGAAGTATAGTTTGCTGGAAATCCACCCTCTAGTATGTTAAGAACATTGATCCCAGGGCAATGTCTCACTGAAAGCACTATATTACAATTTGCCCAAAGGACAGTGTTGGCAGAAGCCACTGGCCACTGGGTGATGTTGACTACCATGCAGGGAAAGAATCAGGTGCTGAGGAAGCTTTGAGTAGTGCAGCAGACTGGTGAGAGAGCACCAGAACCAAGAAGCAAAACCCTTCCTCCTGCAATGAGATCCCATCATCATCTATGGACAAACAAAGGGAAAAGTATATAAAGGGCTCAGATCCATTTGCAAAGAGCAGGAGAAAATTTATGAATTAGAGGCACAAAGGCAGTAAATCAATAACCAGAACAAAGTGGATAATTTGTGTTAATAAACTTATTGTTTGCTACTGAAATATGATCTCTTGGTTAATTTGTTAAGTTTTTCTTAACTGAAATAAGTTTACCTAAAATGTAAGGATTTTTAAAAATTTCAATTTCAACCTATGTATTTATGTCTTAATCAAACCATTACAATGTGAAAAAACATTTGCTTTACCTCACTCCATAGTTAACAAAATATTTTGTTGAACTTCATACCTATTTTAATTGCTAATGAACTTTTCTAATGAAATTAGAAATTCTGTTAGCATGTACATTGAAGGAAAGAGGAAAATACTCAGACAAATACAAAGTGGTCATAATTGTATAAGGAGAAGCTGAGAAGAGTCATACAGGAAAAGAGAGATGAAGTTATTCTATTTAAGAATGTATCCATTATTTTTTTCACTCGTTTCTCCTAAACAAATTTAAACCATAAAAAGACACAGTTTGTAAGTTAAAAAGCATTAATATGCCTTGGATTCATTTCTTTTTTTTTTAGTTTTTATTTATTTATTTTTAACATCTTTAATAGAGTATAATTGTTTTACAATGGTGTGTTAGTTTCTGCTTTATAACAAAGTGAATCAGCTATACATATACATATATCCCATATCTCCTTCCTCTTGTGTCTCCCTCCCACCCTCCCTATCCCACCCCTCTAGGTGGTCACAAAGCATCGAGCTGATCTCCCTGTGTTATGCAGCTGTTTCCTACTAGCTTTCTAATCCACCCAAATGAAACTCAGGAACATGACTACTGAGGCTTTAAATCTCCTTTCCACTGAAATTGCATTTAAAACACTGTACTTCTATTGGACAGAGGGCAATTGGGCTCACATGTGTGTCTAAGTGTGTATTTATACAACACAGATGGTCCCTGACTTACAATGGATTGACTTAATAATTTTAGACTTTGCAAGGGCACAAAAGCAATATGCATTCAGTAGAAACCATATGTCAAATTTTGAATTTTGATTTTTCTCAGGTTAGCTGTATGATAAACCATACTCTCTAGTGATGCTGGGCAATGGCAGCTAGCCACAACTCCCAGTCAGCCACATAATCACGAGGATAAACAACTGATACATGTACAACCATTCTGCACTCTTACAACCATACTGTTTTTCACTTTCAGTACAGCATTCAATAAAGTACATGAGATATTGAACACTTTATCATAAAATAGACTTTGTGTTACATGATTTTTCCAACTATAGGCTAATGTAAGTGTTCTGAGCACATTTAATAGAGGCTAGGCTAAGCTATGATTTTTGATGTTAGTGTATTCAATGCATTTTCAACTTACAATGGGTTTATTGGGATGTAACTCCATCATAAGTTGATGAAGATCTGTAGTAGTAGATGAGTTTGGTGCCCCCAGTAGATTGAGAGCCCTGATGGGTACTTTGGATTTCTGTAACATCAATGTGCACTCCATGCACAGAACAGAACAAGAGTTCCCCGTAAATGTTGATCAAAGGTCTATGGAGTGTATCTAATATAAGAAAGATTGAGAACCATCCAGAGATTTGTAGTAGGGATATCGAACATGATCTGTCATGGTCATTTTTCCAAACAGATTCAGATGCTGGAGTTGGAAATTTTATGATTTTTTAAAAAACATATTCTTCAGTGTTCTATGTTTCTTTGTCTCATATTACTGAAAAGATCGAAGGGCCACTGGTAGTTCAGAGGTTCTATTATTAATGAAGAACAATGTATCCATTCTTTAAGTATATCCCATCAGAGGATGTAATTTTTTTCTAATATAGCATTCTCACAATGTGTGATGATGAGATCAAATACCACTCAAGACTGGAGGAAAATCAAAGACCTGTGATATGGCCCATTTGTTTAATACCAGCATCCAGAATAGGAAAAAGCATGAAGTTGTCTTGTTTCTATGACAACTACATATGGAAATTTCCCATTTCTAAAAAGGCTCAATGGATTTCATAAAATAAAGTTTAGCACTTTTTAATTATAACTGATTTTTACTTTCAAAAATAATTGTTATTTATATTTGTTTCCATGTGATTATATGAGAAACTAACCATCCAAGGCTTCTTTATATTCCTATAGAAATTCTAGAAGAGCAACTATATTTTTTCTTTTATCTCCTCTGTTGATAGGCCCTTGAATTTCCCATAAGATGTCAAAAGCTTCAGTGTAGAACAGCCTCTATCAATTATGTTCATATAAGTTCCAAGAGCTTGTGGGTTGGTAACAATCAGATTGATCCTGAACACAATGCATTTATTTATATTCCAATGTTATAGGTATATATAAGCGTAGGTATGTGCGTCATGCAGAGATGGAATGGATTTCTCATCAAAACTTCTTTGCTGCTTATTATGAATCTGTCTCCATTACCACCAAATTTCTTTTTCCCATACCTGTTATGATGACTTTTTCTGTCCCATGCAGTGACAATTTACGTAATGCTAGGATCTGCTTAGCATACTCTGCAGTACAAGTTCCTACAGTAGGAATATTTCTAGAACATTTGGCAGCTGTCAACATCTTTGTTTATTTGTTTAATTAATCACTAATATTTTACATTCATTTGTAATAGATGGGTAATGCAAACTTGGTTTGGCTAAGGACTTATCATTATGTAAGTACATATTACAGGTAGACACGTAAGGATCTGCCTTGCAAACCAAATGGATACAGCAGAAACATTAAAAAGAGAATAGTGCAACTCCACAGATGTTGGGGATTACTGTTTTTCATAAAACTGACATGGAGGAAATGCTTTATATCAGTACCTCTTTTTGCCCTCATTTTTTTATTTTTTCGGTACGCGGGCCTCTCACTGTTGTGGCCTCTCCCTTTGCGGAGCACACGCTCCAGATGCACAGGCTCAGCGGCCATGGCTCATGGGTCCAGCCACTCCGCGGCACGTGGGATCTTCCTGGACCGGGGCACGAACCCGTGTCCCCTGCATCGGCAGGCGGCTCTCAACCACTGCGCCACCAGGGAAGCCCTGCCCTTAATTTTTAAGATTAAACATACAGAATGTTTAAAAAATTTTATTCTACAAAAATGGTACTTTCGTGTGGTCTGACAGAATATTTTCCTTTGATTATACTCTGAATGCTCAGAACATATCACTGTGATGCTTTATAAAATTCCCCATCTATGCTCATCCTATGTTCCAGAGCTTTTATTTCCCCTACTTTTTTCTCAAATTTATTGTACCTTCCTCATCCTCCTCTAACAGAATGCTATCTCATCAGATCTCTCTTGGGGAATAGAAAACCACCCTGATTTCACCTCTGTGAAGCACAGGTCTCAGCCTCATCTGAATTAGACTTACCTCACAGTTGTAAATATCTATTTCAAAATCTCATTTTTTAAATGCCCCGAGGAAAACAGCCTAGGCTTTTGTAAGCCAGGTTGGGTGACTGTGCCTTTATAGTTGAAAGGCTTTTTAACTTCACAAATGCCTGGCTCTCTGTGAAGTTCCTTACACCTTGGAGGAAACTGTGGAATAACATCTTCATTCATACCTGAATTTTTGGCATCCAGAAGGAGTTTTCCAAGTCCCTTGTATAAATTGATAGCAGCTTTCTTGCCTCCCAGTCAAGACAATATTAAACAGAGAAGTGTCAGATTATGTCATAGCTCAAGGCTTAGACTGGCGTTCATAATGTCCTACTCTAGTATACATTCACAATAAGCTTTGTGAGTATGAAAAATGTCAAGAACTTGTGCTTTCCATAAGACTCCTTAGACCTACTTTATATGACCACTTATAATCTGATTATCTCCTGAATATCTCTGATTTTTATTCATATCACATTTAAGCTGCCTGCACTGATTAGATCCTCTAAAAATTTCCAAATTCACAGTTACTTCTAGGCCTATCTCAGGAAATCTATGGTACTTATACAGAAAGGAAAGCGCATATGCAGTTAACTGTGTCACTTTTGACCTGGTGTCAGAAGTCACATGCCTTCAGAATGCATACTGTACCTTTCAGAGCCCATGGCCAAGGCATTCCGCCAAGGTATAGACGTGGAGGTAGGTTGCTTTGGTCAATAGGACATTAGTAGGTGTGATACAGGCTGTGACTTACAAAACGCCTATGCATTGAACACTTGCTCTCTTTCTCTGTGCTTAGAAATGGAAAACCAAAATGTGAATGAGCCTCTACTCTGAGACACCACTTTGAGTAGAATTGAAGCTTTCCTGTCAACAGCCTGCAAACTGCCAGACATATGAGTGAGGCCATCTGTTTTGGTCATTTCAGGTTGTGTTAAAAAACACCCCAAAAGTGGCTTAAAACAACATTTACTTTTTTCCAGAATATGGTGTTTGAGCATGGCTTGGTAAGGATAGCTCAACTATGCTTTGCTTGTCAGCTGGGGCAGTTTAAAGGCTGCAGGCTAAAGTCATCTGAAGACTTACAACTTCCCTGGTGGTTGATGCTTAATGCAGACTGGGTGTGTCAATTCCTCTGCACAGGAGACTCTTAGAGTGCTTTCTCTGTATGGTCCATTTTGGACTTCTTCTCAGCATGTTTGGTTGGTTGAAGAACAGGCATATCAAGAAACAGACCTAGGTACAAACTGTATAGACTTTTCTTAACCCAGCCTTGGAAATAATGCATCAGGGACAGGCCCATCCAGATTCAAGGGGAGGAACTATGGACTTCAGTTCAATGAAGGGGTGTCAGTATTGCATGGTAAGGAAAACATAAGAGATGGAATGTATATTAGTGTGGCTGTTTTTGGAAAATACACTCCACCAGATTATTCTAGACTATCCAGCCCTTGCTCACCTGCCTATGAACTTCAAGCTCATGAATGAGCCCAGAAGAGACCTGTGTTAAAAATCCCCAAATTTCCAATTCAATATATTGTAATCTGGTAAATAATGGTTGTTGTAAAATTCTATGTTTTGGGCACTTTGCTATGCACCAAAGGGTGATACAGTTATTGATACCCAGAGAAACAGTGCTTCTCTAACAAATTCTGATGTGAAACAACAGAAACTTGCATACACTACTGGGCATGAAAATTGGTAGAACCACTTGGAAAATAGTGTGATAAAGGCAAAGATGTTCACATCCTGTGACCCAACAATGCCGTTCCTAGTTATTTATCCTATAGAAATGGGTGCATATGTAATTGTGGCCCCTGTACAAGAATAATTGTGACATGATTGCTCTCATGGTAGGTAGTAAAATTATTTAAAAAAAAACAACAACCAATCATCAACATAATTGTTACCATTAAGAGGGAGGAAGGGGGTCTGTGACCACGAACGAACATACTGAAAGATTCTCAAGTATTGTACTAGCAATGTCCTCTTTCTTAATCTTGATGATTTGTTAAACTGTACATATATGTTTTATGCACTTTTATAAACTGTTCAGTTTCAACATTGAAAAATGTTTTTAATCCCTTAAATAAAGAAAAGAAAAGAAAGGAAAGAGAAAAGAAGAGAAGAAGAGGAAAGGAAAGCAAAGCAAAGCAAAGGAAAGATGTGATATTGGCTAGGGACTGGTCAGTGAGCAGATGATAGAAAAACAATGTAGAAAGTGCTAGAGATAGCTAGAAAATCAGCAAAGAAACAGTTAATATGACTGAAAAACTGATCAAACTCAGAAGAGGTTGGAAAAGGGATGGTTTCTTTCAGGCCCTCCATATAAACAACAGCAGCTATCATTTTATCACCTTGCTAGGATTAGAAATGCTTCCATATTTTTATTATTTTAAATTAGTTTTAAGCTGACCTTTATGGAGCATATCTTCTAGGGCTCGGAAATCTCTAATTTCCAAAAGATGACCTTACAGTTTTATCTATTTACTTTGGTATGGAAGCACTACAACACTCTCTCACTTTTGTAGCAGTGTAGCTATTTTCTAATGTACATCCATGAGCTGACATTGCAGTAGGTTCTAATCTAGGCAGCCATGGGTTTCCTTTTGTGCCCAAATCTCCAAAATTGTCTTATGAAATGCATATGTTGAATTCTAAATTTCACATGGTATTTAGTTTATCTAGAGTGCTCAGAAGATGAAAAATGCATACATCCACGGACATGGTACAAAAGTGAGTTCAGGGCTTCCCTGGTGGCGCAGTGGTTGAGAGTCCGCCTGCCAATGCAGGGGACATGGGTTCGTGCCCTGGTCGGGGAAGATCCCACATGCCGTGGAGCAGCAGGACCCGTGAGCCATGGCCGCTGAACCTGCGCATCCAGAACCTGTGCTCCGCAACGGGAGAGGCCACAACGGTGAGAGGCCCGCGTACCGCAAAAAAACAAACAAACAAAAAAAAAGAGTTCAAATCTAGTCTACAAAATGGCACAAATAACTGAAAGAATTTCGGTATGTCTGACTCCAGAAAACACTCCCTCTGTGTCTTATATGATTTTGTTCCTCTATCTTAGCTTTATTTCTCTTGGTGCACTGGCAGCAATTCCCTCCTGTCCCTTACTTATTTCTTCTTAGTTAAATATACTTCTAACATATTAGCAACAGAAAGAAGGGGCCATGTTCCCTGTTGTTGTTAACAGAAAATGTAGAGAGATAGGACTCTGCTTGGATCTCTGTGGATCACATAACAATCCTACGTCGGTGTCTATAGTCGAGAGAGGTAAATGCTCAGGTTAGTCTGGGTCACTTATCTACTTACACCTGTAATAAGAAGGAAGGATCAGACCCATCAGGGTATTCTAACTTATGAATAAGGGGGACTTGGCTCCTCAAAAGATGCTGGACAGATATGCAATCCAATTTCTACTCCAGCTTCAACATTTTTGTCTTTTCTGGTTTCCCAAGTTGGTCTCTTAGCTATATGATTAGGTTGCTTTCTCTTTTCACTATGTTTGGACTGAAAATTCACTGAGAGCTTGGCTGCACTTAAGATACTTCATGTCCCTGAGATATTGCGGCTCATTTTGGCTTTCAGTGCTGCAAACATGGCTAAACTACTGTATCTAATAGGCTTTAAGGATGGCAAATCTTGGCCCAGACCTCAGCCCTCTCTTTCTGTGGGAGAGTTTGGGATATGGTCTTCCAATCTGAAAAGTAAGAGAAACAAAGAAGAGTTTGATGCGGTGGTGATGCTGAAATAAATGCAAAATGCATTGAATTAAAACAACAGTTCAAATTCTAACCTCTGTCACAAACTTCACTTTTGTATATACCATTTTTTTTAAAAAAATATTGGGGTATAGTTGATTCACAATGTTGTGTTAGTTTCAGGTGTACAGCACAGTGAAAC
The DNA here is from genome assembly GCF_963455315.2 of Globicephala melas. NCBI lineage: Eukaryota > Metazoa > Chordata > Mammalia > Artiodactyla > Delphinidae > Globicephala > Globicephala melas. The sequence goes on from NC_083325.1 coordinate 18,253,944, forward strand.
TGTTATACATATACATATATCCACTCTGTGATATACTTTTGAATTGCCACCTGAAAGTGCCTTCATTACTCATCAGAATTTGTCCTCTGAGATACCATGTAAAAACTTGCTTTCCAGTTTAATCCACATGGATCATACCTATGTGTTTGAGGGACGACTGGCTAAAACTTCCATTAATAAATAGATAACAGAAGCTATGATAGAAAAAATCTATTGCATTTAAACATAAATGGCCATGATTTCAGAGATTTTTTGGTACCATGTGTAGCTGAATAGGTTTTAAAACTCTATTCATAAACTTTCTTAAACAAAGAATAATATTCTGAATCTCTAAACTCTAACTGGGACTTGGGCGATATTAAGCTGAGTAGGTGATATGTATGCATGTGTATGTGTGTATGACAAGTAGTGGAGAAAGAGAATACGAAGGAGAGAGAGAGAGAGAATTTTAATTTATTTTATATATTTTAAAAATATTTTAATTTTATTGGAATATAGTTGATTTACAATGTTGTGTTAGTTTCAGGTGTATGGCAAAGTGATTCAGTTATACATATATTCATTCTTTTTTAGATTATTTTCTCATATAGGGTATCACAGTATATTGAATAGAGTTCCCTGTGCTATACAACAGGTCCCTGTTGGCTATCTATCTTATATATAATAGTGTGTGTGTGTGTGTGTGTGTGTGTGTGTGTGTGTGTGTGTGTGTTCCTCCCAATGAAAGTAATTTCTTTAAGTAGACAAGATAAAGTTGGGTGAAGAAAAACTACATTGTTCAAACATATTGACTAATTAATGTGCACTATTATTATTATTCAGACATTAAAAGGGTCAAAGCAAGCCAACTATAAATATTAACATGGCTTAATTAAAATTGATCATTAATACTTATAGAAATATCAAGAGAGATACACAAAGACTCTTTTTATGTGCTTTCAACTAAAGCCCAAGTAAAGGAGATTCAAGTGAGAAAAGGTAGTTAAAAGGGTAATATCTGCTTTTGCCCATTCATGATCTGGATTTTTTTTGGGCCTTTTCTCCAAATCTCTCCATCAATGTACAAACACTTTTTTATGAATATGCCCTTGATGTTTCATTTACATTACTGCTTCTGATCTTCCTAATAGACAACGATTGCTACATATTCCAAAAAAAAGTATACCATAAAACCATTTTTTTTCCTTATGCCAAATTCCATTACTTGGAGAAAGCAGTATAGAAATCAAGGCAGCATTCAAGCTTTGGAACTTATTTTAATTTCCTTGTAATGACTTCCACAGTGCTTTCAAAATAAAATCCAATTTCTCTGCAAGATATAAACTCATGAACAGTTTCAGGTACTTCCCTCATTTGTCTCCCACCCTTATATCCTGTGAGTTTATGAAGACTATAAAGGAGTCTTGTTTTACTCATCTTCCAAACTATTCTATGGCTATAGCAAAAATGTTGGAGTGTATGTAGCCCGATATATATTTTTGTAAGTTTGCAAAAAGTTTATTGATTAATAAAACAAAACAAAACAGATGTTTGTCCAAGTCTATCACTAGTTAATGAAGAGACTGTGTTAAAGACAAGGTGTTTTTCCATCTGGTTAAGCTGCATTTAGCGTACACCAATGTTCTTCCTTTCTACTATGATTTTCAAGTCCATAAAACAGTCAGGCCTTGAGAAAAATTGTAAATAAAGAAAAGCTGTGGGTGCCACCTCTAGTGTCCTGATCCATTGTGTTTTGGCAGATCAAATGCTTCTCTTTTCCTTTCCCTCTAAGAATGTCATGGTTAACATAAGCTCTTGCCTATCTAGTTTTCTCCATCAAAACTTATTTATTTCAAAAAAGACATATTGAACACCTTATGTTCCAAAGATAGGAATAAGCACATGGGATAAAGATCTGACCTAATAAAATATACCATCTACTAGGAAAGGTATACAATTATTGAAGTATAATACTGGTTGGTTAATTTGGCTTCTGTTTTAAATCTCACATTTTTCTTTATTTTAAAAAGGAAAGTAAATTCTGTCATGGTGATTGATATTTTGTTACTATAGAAGCATGGAATCAGATGTGGTTCTTTAAATACTTCTTTTTCTCTAAGGTAACACCAGAAGAAATAAGTTTGAGAAGTCCTGCTTGGAGCAAGCTCTGAAAAAATTAAATTGAATAAATAATTTTTCTACTCCTTGTTTAATGTCATAAACTCTCATGTGGTATGGAATAAATTCCAATTCTGCACAAGAATTTCCCAGCCTGGAATACCTCAAGTAATTTTTTATTTACCTTTTCCATTAGGGCTATCTTTTTTTTTTTTTTTTCCGGTGAGCAGGCCTCTCACTGTTGTGGCCTCTCCCATTGCGGAGCACAGGCTCCAGACAAGCAGGCTCAGCAGCCATGGCTCACGGGCCCAGCCGCTCCGTGGCATGTGGGATCTTCCCGGACCGGGGCACGAACCCGTGTCCCCTGCATTGGCAGGCAGACTCCCAACCACTGCACCACCAGGGAAGCCCCTAGGGCTATCTTAATGTTACAAATTTCATAAGATATAGTTAAATGAACAACTTTGCAAAGTTTTAATATTGGTGTCTAAAATCAGTATTATCATTCAGTGGACAAAGATAATTAAAAATAGGAACACTTTCTTGCTCATAATACTTTTCCCAGGAAGCTCTTGAGTGTATATATGAATTTTAAGATTGCATTACTTTTTCACTCATTGATTTATTTGAACTATACACAGTGAAAAGTGATTTATTTGGACTATATACTGAAGAGTACAAAGAATATTTGAGATCAGAGTTAAAATTAGTTCCAATTTTTTAAAAAAATTAGTTCCAATTTACAGCATATTTCTGGTCATCTGGGTTAAAATAAACCAAAGCTCTAATGCTTCATTTAAAATTTAATTATTCTGATCATTGTAGACAGACAATTCAGGTCACTTAGGGTGACCTATGATTTTTTTCTGCAGAGTGAATTATTTTGTCTAAATTATTTGGCAAACTGGTTTTAACTCCATTATGTCAAAATGTATCCCATTAAAAAAAATTCTCCATTAGATATTTATGAAGAATCCAATTTACTCTGTAATGTAAGGTTTTCCAAATTTAATTTGTCACAAAAGCACAGATCAACATTTATTCTCAGCATATGTTTGTATATTTTTATTATTTAATGTATATTTATGTCTCTCTCCTATGATATAATATTCATAGTTTATTGCTATATATCTAATGTTGTCTAGAACGTTGCTTGCTATGAATAAATGTTCACGGTCTATTATGAAAGAAACACAAAAGAAGAAAGAAAGAAATCTAAAAGGCAGAAAGAAAGATTGCAGCACTATTTACAATAGCCAGGACATGGAAACAACCCAAAGGTCAATCAGCAGAGGAATGGATAAAGAAGACGTGGTGTATATACACAATGGACTATTACTCAGCCATAAAAAGGAATGAAACTGGGTCATTTGTAGAGACGTGGATGGACCTAGAGACTGTCATACACAGTAAAGTAAGTCAGAAAGAGAAAAACAAATATTATATATTAACGCATATATGTAGAATGTGGGAAAAAATGGTATAGACGATCTTATTTACAAAGGAGAAATAGAGACACAGGCTTAGAGAATAAACATATGGATACCAAGGGCAAAAGTAGGGGTGGGATGAATTTGGAGATTGGGATTGACATATATACACTATTGATACTATATATATAATAGATAACTAATGAGAACGTACTGTATAGCACAGGGAAATCTACTCAGTGCTCTGTGGTGACCTAAATGGGAAGGAAATCCAAAAAAGAGTGGATACATATATACGTATAGCTGATTCACTTTGCTGTACAGTAGAAACTAATACAACATTGTAAAGCAACTATACTCCAATAAAACTTAAAAAGAGAATACAGTGAACTGAAAGAAAGAAAGACAGAAGGAAAGAAAAGAAAAGAAAGAAAAAAAGGAGGGAGGGAGAGAGGAAAGGAGGAAGGTGAGGGAAGAAGGGAGGAAGGGAAGATGGAAAGAAAACAAATAAGAGATTGATAAGCCTCTTTTCAAGGATTAGGACTGAGAAAAGGTTTCTAAGTTCATTCAATTTCTACCCTGAATACTCTACAAATTCTATATTCTTGGGCCCAACAGCTGAATGGTGGCAGTAAGGAAATGATTCTCAGACCTGGGAATTCTCTGTGAAAGAGTCATGGCTTGTAGAGTATTGTTTTTCCAACTCCTTAATTGTCTTGTCTCTGTGAGCAGAACCCTGTCAGCAGATTGTTCATAATCCCTGCTCTTGAGTTCCCTTACCAAACAAATGTTCAAACAATAGTATTCACAAAGTATTCACACCCAGGAAGAGACATCTTAGCAGAAAGTCTTCCAAATATTTCAGAATTTGTAGCAAACCTAGTGCCCCCCACCACCTATCAAGAATTTCAATGACTTCTATAACATGTTACATACTTGATACTACTTGAAGCAATCTGTTTTATTTGGGGGAAAATTATTAAAAATACCTTCTTTATAATGGGGAACAAGGAAAAAAGTCATCCTCATAACCTCCACTGAATTTGGCTACAAAAATGGCATTTACATCTAAACATGACTTTGCTATTTGCTGCTTTCCACCTGCTACTGACTATGTGGCAATTCACAAGAATTTAATTAAAACTTTGTTTCTTCTTCTTTTTAAAACATCAGTTCTCTTTTTTTTTTTTTTTTTTTTTTTTGGCTGTGTTGGGTCTTCGTTGCTGCACACGGGCTTTCTCTAGTTGTAGCGAGACTTTTTGTTGTGGTGTGCGGGCTTCTCATTACAGTGGCTTCTCTTGTTACGGAGTACAGGCTCTAGGCATGCAGGCTTCAGTAGTTGTGACACGCAGGCTTAGTAGTTGTGGCACATGGGCTTTGCTGCTCCATGGCATGTGGGATCTTCCCGGACCGAGGTTGAACCCATGTCCCCTCCATTGGCAGGAGAATTCTTAACCACTGCACCACCAGGGAAGCCCCAAAACTTTGTTTCTTGTTATAAAAAAAATTCCTCCAAGAAAATAAGTCACCTCAATGGGTAAGGCAAACAAAATAAGCAGGAAGTGAAGAGGGAGGTCCAAAGCAATTTTTGACTACTGTTTCCTGGGAGTCCTGGATAACTCCATTTACCTATATCTGAAGAGTTCCAGCTTGTAGTGGGTTTCCAGGAAACCACTCTTCTTGCTGGTGTCTAGAACTTTCCAATTCACAATCAATACAGGCTGCAGTTTTCTTGTTCAAGAGAGATCCTACCCTTCATCAACCTCAAGAGACTTGAGATTTTTTTTCAGCCACCCTCAACATATCATGTAATATTATCATTCTAAGTCACAATAAAATAAATTCCTGTGGCTAGCCATCTGTTCTCTCCTCATCTTTGTAGAATAACTACTGTGTCTATAACTTGCTTCAACTCAGTCTTCCGTAAAACTTTCAAATATATCCCAAGGAACTCTTAATTGTGGTTATTTAATTGTGGTTAAAATAATAAAATGTAATGAAAAGAAAATGGACAATATCAATAACAGCAATAATTCACACAGTGTAATTTCCTCTTTTAAAGAATCCATTTTATAAATCAAGGTAAATTATACAAGTTAGTTAACAACTCATTTGTACCCTCAGATAGTTCACTAAATATTAAATCTTACTTTAATCTTAATTATTTTTCTTTGGGCAGTCAAACAAGATGGTGATGTAAGTGGATCCTGAATGCCTCTCTTCCATAGATGCACTAAATAAACAGATACGTATGAAGTAGTTCCCTATGAAAGAGATCCAGAAACTAGCTGAGTGACTCTTACACATTGGACAAATGAGAACATATTCACACTGAAACAGATAGGAAAGGCTGAAACATAGGAAAGGCTGAGACACTCTCTTACCATAAATCCCACCCCTGCCACAGTGCCATAAAATCAGTGAAAACCTCAATTCCCAGCTTCTCCATGGGGAGTAACGGGTTTGGACCCACACCTAGTGCCACAGATTTTAAGACTCCCACCCAAGGGTTGGACCCCAAAACACCTAGTTCCAAAAGGCAACAGGGCTTGTGTCCAAGAGACCCACAAGACTATTTACAGCAAACAAAAGAAGCTGTTCATATTGGGTTCACAGAGCACTTGTGTGACCATATTCCCAGGATTCAGCTCAGTGGGAATGGGCAAAATTTCACATTTCCAGTCTTTCCCTGAAAGGAATGTATCTGCATACTTTAAAAGCTGCTGCCTAAGGGCCAGGCTTCTGTTTTACCAGGTATCTTATGGACTGGCTGCAGTCTTATACAGAGACTGAGGAAACCAGAGGACACCTCTCCTACCTTTTTCCTCCAACTTGCTCCAATAATAAAACTAAGTAACCAGTATCTTCCTGGTAAGGGCCTATGCACACATCTCATGTCCCAGCTCTTGCAGCTGTCACAAAAGGGACAGGCGCACACATTGACTATCTCTGATAGCCAATGAGGCTTGTGTTCACCAGTACCACAGGGCTAAAACAAAAAAAGAAGCAGTTCTTAACAGGTACAGGAGCATCTCCCTGCACCTATGTAACTAGACCTAGCACAGAGGGAGCAGGCAAAAACACCTGTTTCTCCTTAGAATGGGCTTAACTACATACTTTCTAACCTTTTGTCAAAGGATCCAGCTTCAAATCAGGCTGCACCAAGGTGCTTATTGTGATCCTGCGGTTTGGGACTCCCAAGGGTCTTGGCATACCTTCAGCTACTGGGAGCCACTAAGGACAAAGAAGCCTTGGACAATCACAAAAGCTTGAGAGACAACCAAGAACTTGGGCTAAGCTAATTGATGAGATTCATCTCATACACAAGGCCATTTTGTCAATACTGGGAAACGTGGCTGTTTTATCTAATGTGTAAAAAGCAAAACATAGAATTAAGAAAAATAAAGAAACAGAGGAATATTTTCCAAACAAAACAGCAAGAAAAATCTCCAGATGCAGATCTTGATGAAGCAGAGAAAAATGATTTACCTGATAGAAAGTTTAAAATCACAGTCCTAAATATGCTCATTAAAAGTCAGGAAAGTAATGAAGGAACAAAGTGAGAAATTCAACAGAGAGATAGAAAACATGTCTAGAAAAAGAATCAAACAGAAATTACAGAGGGGGTAATAAGTACCTGAACTAAAAATTCAATACAGTAGTTTGATATCAGAGTATCAAGTGAAAGAAAGGATCGACAAACAAATTCAAGGCAGTGTAATTCATCTAGTAAGAGGAGCAAATATTATAAAGAATTAAAAGAGTGAAGGTAGCATAAGGGACTTATAGAACACCATTAAGCAGACTAAAGTTCACATTATAGCGGGCTCAGAAGGAGTAGAGAGAGAGAAAGGGGCAGAAAACTATTCAAAGAAACAATGGCTGAAAACTTCCCTAATGGGAGAATAGACATCCAGATCCAGGAAGTCCAGAGAGATTACTAAAAAATGGAATCCAAAGAGACCCACATAGTGACACATCATAATTAAGCTGTCAAAAGTTAAAGAAAGGGAATGTTAAAGGCAGCAAGAGAAAAGCAACTTGTTACATACAAGGGAACCCCCATAAGACTATGAGCAGATCTTCTGCAGAAAATTTACAGGCCTAAAAAAAAAAGAGTGGGATGATATGTTAAAATGCTGAAAGAAAGGAAAAGAAAAAAAAGAAGGAAAAAAAAAAAAGACTGATAACCAAGATTCTCCTACTCAGAATTGAAGGAGAGATAAAGAGTTTTCCAGACTAAAGCTAAAGGATTGTATTATCTCTAGACTGGCCTTATGAGAAATGTTAAAGAGAATTCTTCAAGCTGAAATGAAAGAACACTAACTAGTAACAGGAAAACATATAAAAGTATAAAACTCACTGGTAAGAGTACATATACAGTTTGATTCAGAATACACTAATGTTGTAATGGTGGTAGTTACATCACTCCAGTATGCAGAATAAAAGTATTAAAATAACTACTATTATAATAATTTACTACTGGATTCATAATGTAAAATGATGTAAATTGTGACACCAAAAAAATAAAATGTGTTGGGGAAGTTTTTGTATGCATATAAATATTAGTTATTATCAGATTAAAATAGACTGTTAAAAATATAAAATGTTGGGGTTCTCTGGTGGTGCAGTGGTTGAGAGTCCGCCTGCCGATTCAGGGGACATGGGTTTGTGCCCCGGTCCGGGAAGATCCCACATGCTGTGGAGTGGCTAGGCCCGTGAGCCATGGCCGCTGAGCCTGTGCATCCAGAGCCTGTGCTCCGCAACGGGAGAGGCCACAACAGTGAGAGGCCCACATACTGCAAAAAAAAATAAATAAATAAAAAAAAAATAAACAAAATCAACAAACTTTTAGCTACACTTAACAAAGAACAAAAGAGAGAGAAATAAAATAAATAAAATTATAAATGAAAGAGGAGATAACAAAACTGATATCACAAAATTACAAAGAATTATGAGACTACTATGAGTAATTATCCACCAACAAATTGCACAAACCTAGAAGAAACAGACAAATTCCTAGAAACATAGAACCTATCAAAACAAATATAATAAATAGAAAATCTGAACAGAACAATTACTAGTAAGGAGATTGAATCAGTAATCGAAAACCTCCCTAAAAATAAAAGTCCAGGACCAAGTAGCTTCACTGATGAATTCTGTCAAACATTTAAAGAATTAATACCACACATTATTAAACTCTTCCAAAACTAAAAGAGAAGGGAATACTTCCAAACTCATTTTATGAGGATAGTATTACCCTGATACCTATGCCAGATGAAGACTTTACAAGAAAAGAAAATTACAGAGCAATATGCCTGCATATATGCAAAAGTCCTCAATAAAATAATAGAAAACTGATTTCAATAATAGATAAAAGGATCATACATCATAATCAAGTGGGATTTTATTACAGGGACTCAAGGATGGTTCCACATTCACAAATCAATCAATATGATACATCCATTAACAAAATAAAATATAAAAATAATACAATTACCTTGATACATGCCAAAAAAGCACTAGACAAAATTCAACATCCATTCATAATAAAAACTCTCAACAAACTAGGTATAGAGAGAACGTACCTCAAAATAATATAGGCCATATATCATAAGCCCACAGCTAATATAATACTCAGTGATGAAAGCTGAAAGCTTTTCCTCTAAAATCAGGAATTAGATCAGTTTGGAGATCCACTTGTATTCACCTTTTATTCAACATAGTACTGGAAGTCCTAGGCAAAGGAATTAGGGAAAAAGAAAAAAAGAAAAAAAAAGGTATCTAAATAGGAGAAGAAGAAATAAAATTATCTCCATTTTCAAATGATGATATTATATATAGAAAACCCTAAAAACTCCACCAAAAAAGTGTTAGAACTTACTTAATTTCAGTGAAGTTTAAAGTTACAAAATCAATGTACAAAAAATCAGTTGGATTTCTGTACACCAACAATTTGAAAACAACCTCATTTACCATAGCATCAAAATGAATAGAATATTTATAAATAGTTTAGCAATAACTTTAACCAAGGAGGTGAAAAATACACTGAAAACCATAAGATATTGATTAAATAAATTGAAGAAGACACAAATAAATGGAAATACACTCCATATTCTTGTATTGGAAAAATTAAAAAATAATATTGTTAAAATGTTTATACTACACAAAGCAATCTAACAGATTCAATGCAATTCTTATCAAAATCCAAATGGTACTTTTCACAGAAATAGAAAAATAATCCACAAAAGACCATGAATATCCAAAGAAATCTAGAGAAAGAGAACAAAGCTGGAGGCATCATGCTCTCTGATTTCAAACTACAAAGCTATAGTAATCAAAATTCCACACTATTGGCATAATACAGATGCATAGATCAATGAAACAGAATTGAGAGCTCAGAAATAAATCCATGCATATATAGTCAATGAATTTCCAACGAAGGAGATAAGAATAAACATTGGAGAAAGAATAATTCCTTTAATAAAAGATATTGGGGAAACACATGCAAAAGAATGAAACTAGACACTTATCTTACACCATGCACTAAATATAAGACCTGAACTCATAAAACTCCTAGAAGGAAAATATAGAGGGTAAATTCCTTGACATTGGCCTTTGCAATGATTTTTTTTTTGTATTTGAATCCAAAAGTGAAAACCACAAACTCAGAAATAAAGTGGGACTGCATCAAAGTTAAAAGCTTCTGCACAGCAAAGAGTACCATCAACAAAATGAAAAGGCAGGTTCTCTTTTCTCCACACCCTTTCTGGCATTTACTGTTTGTAGATTTTTTGTTGATGGCCATTCTGACCAGTGTGAGGTGATACCTCATTGTAGTTTTTATTTTCATTTCTCTAATAATTAGTGGTGTTAAGTATCTTTTCATGTGCTTCAGTATAATTATGAAAAAAGTATCAGAAAAGGACCAATGGGGGACAGTGTACAAAATACCTGATGAGTACTCATCAAACTGCCAACATTATCAAAACAAAGAAAATCTGAAAAACTGTCCCAGCCTAGAGGAGCTTAAGGAGACAGAAGACTAAATGTAATGTGTATCTGAGATGGGATCCTGGAACAGAAAAGAGACAGGTAAAAATTAAGGAAATCTGAATAAAGTATGGAATTTAGTTAATAATAATGTATCTTTGGTTTATTAATTGTGACAAATATAGCATTCTAATGTAAGATATGTATAATAACTGTCTGCAGAGATTGGGTGGGCAGAGTATATGGGAACTCCCTTTACATTCTGCTCAATTTTCTGTAAATTTAAAGCTCTTTTAAAAGTAAAATTTATTAATAAAGAAAACAAACAAAAACAAAATGAAAAGGCAAACTGTGGAATGAGAGAAAGTATTTGCAAACTACATACCTGATATGGGGTTAATATCTAAAATGCAAAAAGAACTCAACAACTCAATAGAAAAAATATAATTGAAAAATGGGCAATGGACCTGAATAGACATTTTTCCAAAGAAGACATTCAAATGGCCAACAGTTTATGAAAAGGTGCTCAGCATCACTAATTATCAGGGATATTCAAATCAAAATCACAGTGAGATATCACCTCACATCCGTTTGGTTGGCTGTTATCAAAAAGACAAGAGATAATAAATGTTTGTAAGGATGTGAAGAAAAGGGAAAATGTATACACTGTTGGTGGGAATGTAAAATGAGTATAGCCATTATGGGTACAGCACATTATGGAAAACAATATGGTGGTTCCTTAAAAAATTAAGAATAGAACTACAATATATTCCCACAATTCCACTTCTAGGTATATATCCAAAGGATAAAAAATCATTATCTCAAAGAAATATCTGTACTCCCTTGTTTATAGCATTCACAAGAGCCAAGGTATGGAAACAACCTAAGTGTCCCATGATAACAACAATGGATGAATTGATAAAGAAAATGTGATATATGTATACACACACACACAAAATGGAATATTATTCAGAGTTTATAAAGAAGGAAATCATCTTATTTGTGCCAAAAATGGATAAAACTGGAGAGCATTAAGCTAAGTGCAATAAAGGCAAATACTAAGGAAAAGTGGTCAAACTCATAGAAACAGAGAACAGAAAAGTGGTTGCCAGGGACTGGGGGTGGGGAGCAGAAAAAAAGAGAGATTGTTTAAAGGGTAAAGACTTTCAGTTATAAGATGAATAAATACTTTAGATCTAATATATAACATGGGGACTATAGTTGATAGCAGTTTCCTATAACTGAGATTTACTAAGAGAGTAGAACTTAAATGTTCTCATGCCACTCCCCCACCAAAATGTAAATATGTGAGGAGATGGATGTGTTAATTAACTCGAGGGGAGAAGTCTTTTCATGATGTATAAAATATATGAAATCATCACATTGTACATTTTAAAAATCTTACAAATTTATTTGTCAATTATAACTCAATAAGCTGAAAAATGAAATAAAATAAAAGGGAAAACACAGATAGATAGATAGATAGATAGATAGATAGGTAGATAGATAGATAGACCCATATATACCTAGATACTTTTCCTGCAAGGATACTTCTTCCTCTGCAACCTTCTCGAAAAGATTATACTTATTCTCCATACCACATGTACCTCTGACCTCTTTCTGGCAGTAAAGTTGTTTTTTTCTGTACTCCATTTCTTTAATACTTTAATCTTTCATCTTTAGGTAAAAACCCTATCCCACTGAAGTCGATAATCATTGAATAAAGGCTCTTCCTAAGTTTTATGTTATCAATCTGTCATCTAGTCAGAACGAGCATTCTTTGTACCTGGATAAATCCTTCCCTTCACTTCATGTTTCACCATTATCCTATCTGAATTCACCAGTCATATGGCTACATATCCAGATCCCTGGACCCTCAATGGACTCATGATACACATCTCCATTTTAATTTGGCCACTAGGACTTGTGGTCACAACTTAGATCTTGGTGAGCAAAGTGTTTTACTGCTGAAATTCTAAATTTACACCTCCAACTATAATATCCTAAATTTCTATTCTGATTTCTTGATCTGTTGTTTCTATTACAAGTGGTAATGTTATCATTAAGACCTGTAGTTCTTTGACTTTTCCATTCCACAATTCATCTATCTATCTATCTATCTACCTATCTCTCTACAATCTATCCATCCATCCATTCATCCATCCATCTATTCATGCGTCTAAGTATGACACTTCTTTCTTTTTTTAAATTTTTATTTTTTGAAGTTAATTTTTACTGGAGTATAGTTGCTTTACACTGTTGAGTTAATTTCTGCTGTCAGCAAAGTGAATCAGCCATACATATAAATATGTCCCCTCTTTTTTGGATTTCCTTCCCATTTAGATCACCACAGAGTACTGAGTAGAGTTCCCTGTGCAGTACAGTAAGTTCCCATTAGTTACTTATTTTATACATAGTAGTGTATATATAACAATCCAATCTCCCAATTCATCCCACTCCCCACTTTCACCCAGTATCCATATGTCCTTTCTCTACATCTGTGTCTCTACTTCTGCTTTGCAGATAAGTTCATCTGTATCATTTTTCTACATTCCACATATAAGTTATATTACACGATATTTGTTTTTCTCTTTCTGAGTTACTTCACTCTGTATGACAGTCTCGAGGTCCATCCATGACTCTGCAAATTGCACAATTTTGTTCCTTTTTTATGGCTAATATTCCATTGTATAAATGTACCAAAACGTTTTTATCCATTCTTCTGTTGATGGATATTTACGTTGTTTCCATGTTCTGGCTATCGTAAATAGTGCTGCAATGAACATTGGGGTAAATGTGTCATTTTGAATTATGGTTTTCTCCAGGTATATGCCTAGGAGTGGGATTGCTGGGTCATATGTAGCTCTATTTTTAGTTTTTAAGGGAACCTCCATATTTTTCTCAATTACATTCCCACGAACTGTATAATAGGGTTCCCTTCTCTCCACACCCTCTCCAGCATTCAGTGTTTGTAGATTTTTTGATGATGGCCATTCTGACCGGTATGAAGTGATACCTGATTGTAGTTTTGATTTGCATTTCTCTAATAATTAGTGATGTTGAGCATCTTTTCATGTGCCTGAGGCTCCAGCTTCGGAGGTCAGATCCCAGGGAGAGGACTGGTGTTGGCTGCGTGAACACAGCCTGAAGGGGATTAGTGCACCACAGCTAGCTGGGAATGTGTCTGGGAAAAGGTCTGGAGCTTCCAAAGAGGCAAGAGACTTTTTCTTGCCTGTTTGTTTCATGGTGCACGAGGAGAGGAGATTCAGAGCACCACCTAAACGAGGTCCAGAGATGGGCACGAGCTGCGGCTATCAGCACAGACCTCAGAGACGGGCATGCGAAGCTAAGGTTGCTGCTGCAGCCACCAAGAAGCCTGTGTGCAAGCACAGGTCACTATCCACACCTTCCCTCCAGGGAGCCTGTGCAGCCCTACATTGCCTGGGTCCCATGATCCAGGGACAACTTCCCTGGGAGAACACATGGCATGCCTCAGGCTGGGGAAACGTCATGCCCATCACTGCCACCACAGGGTGCCCCGCATCCCATAGCCCTCCCTGTCCCTGGCCTGAGTGAACCAGAGCTCCCTAATCAGCTGCTACTGTAACCCTATCCTGTCTGAGAAGGAACAGACTCCCTCAGGCGTCTTACATGCAGAGACAAGGCCAAATCCAAAGCTGAACCCCAGGAACTGTGCGAGCAAAGAAGAGAAAGAGAAATCTCTTCCAGCAGCCTCAGGAGCAGTGGATTAGATCTCTACAATCAACTTGATGTACCCTGCATCTGTGGAATACCTGAATAGACAATGAATCATCCCAAATTGAGGAGGTGGACTTTGGGAGCAATGATATATATATATATTTTTTCCCCTTTTTATCATTTTGTGAGTGTGTATGTGTATGCTTCTGTGTGTGATTTTGTCTGTATAGCTTTGCTTTAACCATTTGTCCTAGGGTTCTGTGTGTCCATTTTGTTTTGTTTTGTTTTGTTTTGTTTTTTAGTATAGTTTTTGCACTTGTTATCATTGGTGGATTTGATTTTTGGTTTGGTTACTCTCTTCTTTCTTTCATTCTTTCTTTTTTTAATTACTTTTAAATTTTTTTAATTTTTAATATTTTTTTTTATTTTAATAACTATTTTACTTCATTTTATTTTTTCTTTCTTTTTTTCTCCCTTTTATTCTGAGCCATGTGGATGACAGGGTCTTGGCACTCCAGCTGGGTATCAGGCCTGTGTCTCTGAGGTGGGAGAGCTGAGTTCAGGACATTGGTCCACCAGAGAACTGCCAGTTCCATATAATAGCAAATGACAAAAATCTCCCACAGATCTCCATCTCAACGCCAAGACCCAGCTCCACTCAATGACCAGCAAGCTCCAGTGCTGGACACCCTATGCCAAACAACTAGCAAAACAGGAACACAACCTCTGTGTTTAGTTAGCAGAGAGGCTACCTAAAATAATAATAAGGTCACAGACACCTCAAAACACACCACCTATGTGGACCTGCTCACCAGAAAGACAAGATCCAGCCTCATCCACCAGACCATAGGCGCTAGTCCTCTCCACCAGGAAGCCTACACAACCCACTGAACCAAACTTAGTCACTGGGGACAGACAGCAAAAACAACGGAAACTAAGAACCTGCAGCCTGTGAAAAGGAGACCCAAAACACAGTAAGTTAAGCAAAATAAGAAGACAGAGAAACACATAGCAGATGAAGGAGCAAGTTAAAAACCCACCAGACCAAAAAATGAAGAGGAAATAGAAAGTGAACCTGAAAAAGAATTCAGAATAATGATAGTAAAGATGATCCAACATCATGGAAATGGAATGGAGAAAATACAAGAAATGTTTAACAAAGACCTAGAAGAACTAAAGAGCAAACAAGGATGAACACAATAAATGAAATTAAAAATTCTCTAGAAGGAATCAATAGCAGAATAACTGAGGCAGAAGAAAAGATAAGTGACCTGGAAGATAAAATAGTGGAAATAACTACTGCAGAGCAGAATAAAGAAAAAAGAATGAAAAGAATTGAGGAGTTTCCGAGACCTCTAGGACAACATTAAATGCACCAACATTCAAATTATATGAGTCACAGAAGAAGAGAAAGAAAGGGACTGGAGAAAATATTTGAAGACATTATACTTGAAAATTTCCCTAATATGGGAAAGGAAATAGTTAATCAAGTCCAGGAAGTGCAGAGAGTCCCATAAAGGATAAAACCAAGGAGAAACACGCCAAGACACATATTAATCAAGTTCAAAAATTAAATACACAGAAAAAATATTAAAAGCAACAAGGGAAAAACAACAAATAACATACAAGGGAATCCCCATAAGGTTAACAGCTGATCTTTCAGCAGAAACTCTGCAAGCCAGAAGGGATTGGCAGGACATATTTACAGTGATGACAGGGAAAAACCTACAACCAAGATTAGTCTAGCCAGCAAGGATCTCATTCAGATTCGACGGAGAAATTAAAACCTTTACAGACAAAAAAAAGCTAAGAGAATTCAGCACAACCAAACCAGCTTTACAACAAATGCTAAAGGATCTTCTCTAGGCAAGAAACAAAAGAGAAGAAAAAGACCTACAATAATAAACCCAAAACAATTAAGAAAATGGTCATAGGAACATACATATCGATAATTACCTTAAATGTAAATGGATTAAATGTTCCAACCAAAAGACATAGACTTGCTGAATGGACACAAAAACAAGACCCATATATATGTTGTCTACAGGAGACCCACTGCAGACCTCGGCACACATACAGACTGAAAGTAAGGGTACGGAAACAGATATTCCATGCAAATGGAAATCAAAAGATAGTTGGAGTAGCAGTTCTCATATCAGACAAAATAGACTTTAAAACAAAGATTATTACAAGAGACAAAGAAGGACACTACATAATGATCAAGGGATCAATCTAAGAAGATATATCAATTGTAAATATTTATGCACCCAATATAGGAGCACCTCCATACATAAGGCAAATGCTAACAGCCATTAAATGGGAAATCGACAGTAACACAGTCATAGTAGGGGACTTTGACACCCCACTTTCACCAATGGACAGATCATCCAAAATGAAAATAAATGAGGAAACACAAGCTTTAAATGATACATTAAACAAGATGGACTTAATTGATATTTATAGGACATTCCATCCGAAAACAACAGAATACACATTCTTCTCAAGTGCTCATGGAACATCCTCCAGGATAGATCATATCTTGGGTCACAAATCAAGCCTTGGTAAATTTAAGAAAATTGAAATCATATCAAGTATGTTTCTGACCACAACACTATGAGACTAAATATCAATTAAAGGAAAAAAATCTGTAAAAAATACAAGCACATGGAAGCTAAACTATACACTACATAATAACCAAGAGATCACTGAAGAAACCAAAGAAATCAAAAATTACCTAGAAACAAATGACAATGAAAACACTAAGACCCACAATCTATGGGATTCAGCAAAAACAGTTCTAAGAAGGAAGTTTATAACATTACAATCCTACCTTAAAAAACAAGAAACATCTCAAGCAAACAACCTAACCTTACACCCAAAGCAATTAGAGAAAGAAGAACAAAAAAACCTCAAAGTTAGCAGAAGGAAAGAAATAATAAAGATCAGATCAGAAATAAATGAAAAAAATGAAGGAAACAATAGAAAAGATTACTAAACTAAAATTAAAAGCTGGTTCTTTGAGAAGATAAACAAAATTGATAAACCATTAGCCAGGCTCATCAAGAAAAAAAGGGAGAAGGTTCAAATCAATAGAAATAGAAATGAAAAAGCAGAAGTAACAACTGACACTGCAGAAATACAAAGGATCATGAGAGATTACTACAAGCAACTATATGCCATTAAAATGGACAACCTGGAAGAAATGGACAAATTCTTAGAAAAGCACAACCTTCTAAGACTGAACCAAGAAGAAATAGAAAATATAAACAGACCATTCAGAAGCACTGAAATTGAACCTGTGATTCAAAATCTAACAAACAAAAGGCCAGGACCAGATGGCTTCACAGGCAAATTCTATGAAATATTTAGAGAAGAGCTAACACCTATCCTTCTCCAACTCTTCCAAAATATGGCAGAGGGAGGACACTCCTAAACTCATTCTACAAGCACACCATCATCCTAACACCAAAATGGGACAAAGATGTCACAAAGAAAGAAAACTACAGGCCAATATCACTGCTGAATATAGATGCAAAAATCCTCAACAAAATACTAACAAACAGAATTAAACAGCATATTAAAAGGCTCATACACCATGACCAAGTGGGTTTTATCCCAGGAATGCAAGGATTCCTCAATATACACAAATCAATCAATGTGATACACCATATTAACAAACTGAAGAGTAAAAACCATATGACTATCTCAGTAAATGGTGAAAAAGCTTTCAACAAAATTCAACACCCATTTATGATAAAAACCCTGCAGAAAGTAGCCATAGAGGGAACTTACCTCAGCATAATAAAGGCCATATATGACAAACCCACAGTCAACATCATCCTCAATGCTGAATAATTGAAACCATTTCCACTAAGATCAGGAACAAGGCAAGGTTGCCCACTCTCACCACTATTATTCAACATTGTTTTGGAAGTTTTAGCCAGAGCAATCAGAGAAACAAAAGAAATAAAAGGAATCCAAATGGGAAAAGAAGCAAAGCTGTCATTGTTTGCAGACAACATGATACTATACATAGAGAATCCTAAAGATGCTACCAGAAAACTACTAGAGCTAATCAATGAATTTGGTAAAGTAGCACGATTCAAAATTAATGTACAGAAATTTCTTGCATACGTATACACTAATGATGAAAAATCTGAAAGTGATATTAAGGAAACACTCCCATTTACCACTGCAACAAAAAGAATAAAATACCTAGGAATAAACCTATTTAAGGAGACAAAAGACCTGTATGAAGAAAAGTTTAAGACACTGATGAAAGAAATTAAGATGATACAAATAGATGGAGGGATATACCATGTCCTTTAATTGGAAAAATCAACATTGTGAAAATGAATATACTACACAAAGCAATCAACAGATTCAGTGCAATCCCTAACAAGGTACCACTGGCATTTTTCACAGAAATAGAACAAAAAAATTCACAATTTGTATGGAAACACAAAAGACCCTGCATAGCCAAAGCAATCTTGAGAATGAAAAATGGAGCTGGAGGAATTAGGCTCCCTGACTTCAGACTATACTACAAAGCTACAGTAATCAAGACACTATAGTACTGGCACAAAAACAGAAAATTAGATCAATGGAAAAGGATAGAAAGCATAGAGATAAACCCACACACATATGCTCACCTTATTTTTGATAAAGTAGACAAGAATATACAATGGAGAAAAGACAGCCTCTTCAATAAGTGGTGCTGGGAAAACTGGACAGCTACATGTGAAAGAATGAAATTAGAACACTGCCTAACACCATACACACACACAAAAAAAAACTCAAAATGGATTAAAGACCTAAATGTAAGGACAGGCACTATAAATCTCTTAGAGGAAAACATAGGCAGAACACTCTATGACATAAATCACAGCAAGATCCTTTTTGACCCACCTCCTAAAGAAATGGAAGTAAAAACAAAAATAAACAAATGGGACCTAATGAAACTTAAAAGCTTTCGCACAGTAAAGGAAACCATAAACAAAGCGAAAAGACAACCCTAAGAATAGGAGAAAATATGTTCAAATGAAGCAACTGACAAAGGATTAACCTCCAAAATTTACAAACAGCTCATGCAGCTCAATATCAAAAAACAAACAACCCAATCCAAGAATGGGCAGAAGACTTAAATAGACATTTCTCCAAAGAAGATATACAGATTGTCACAGACACATAAAAGAATGTTCAACATCATTAATCATTAGAGAAATGCTAATTAAAACTACAATGAGATATCATCTCACATCAGTCAGAATGGCAATCATCCAAAAATCTGCAAAAAATAAATGCTGGAGCGGATGTGGAGAAAAGGGAACCCTCTTGTACTGTTGGTGGGAATGTAAATTGATACAGCCACTATGGAGAACAGTATGGAGGTTCCTTAAAAAACTAAAATTATGTCCCAGCAATCCCACTACTGGACATATACCCTGAGAAAACCATAATTCAAAAAGAGTCATGTACCATAATGTTTATTGCAGCTCTATTTACAATAGCCAGGACATGAAGCCACGTAAGTGTTCATCAACAGATGAATGGATAAAGAAGATGTGGTACATATATACAATAGAATATTACTCAGCCATAAAAAGACACAAAATTAAGTTGTTTGTAGTGAGGTGGATGGACCTAGAGTCTGTCATACAGAATAAAGTAAGTCAGAAAGAGAAAAACAAATACCGTATGCTAACACATATATATATGGAATCTTAAAAAAAAAAAAAAAAAGGTCATGAAGAACCTAGGGGTAGGATGGGAATAAAGATGCAGACCTACTAGAGAATGAACTTGAGAACCCGGGAAGGGGGAAGGGTAATCTGGGACAAAGTGAGAGAGTGGCATGGACATATATACACTACCTAATGTAAAACAGGTAGCTAGTGGGAAGCAGCTGCATAACACAGGGAAATCAGCTCGGTGCTTTTTGACCACCTAGAGGGGTGTGATAGCAAGGGTGGGAGGGAGGGAGATGCAAGAGGGAAGAGATATGGGGATATATGTATATGTATAGCTGATTCCCTTTTTATAAAGCAGAAACTAACACACCATTGTAAAGCAATTATACTCCAATTAAGATATAAATTAATAAATAAATAAAGTCATTTGGAGCTAAAAACTAAGTAAGGTAGAAGAAGTACAAGAAAAACAAAAATATAGATATAACAGTAAGTTCTCTGTAGAGTATTTTATAAAGTTGTCTTTTCAAGCAAGTTACTTTATGTTGCAGTAACAAGCCACTCTCAGACTTTAGAAGCATGGTCAATATGGTTTGGCAAGAAGGCTCTGCTCACTAAAGACATGAACACTGGCTGACAGTCCACCAGTGTATGACCCCATTACCTCAATAAGGCCCTTCAGGCAGAAAAAGAACACAGAGAACTCTTCACTCGCTCTTAATTTTTTCCACTTGGAATTGATGTGTATTACATTTCATGAAGTTAAGCAGAAGAAAAGGGCAATCTTAATTTAAATAAGGCAGGAAGTATTATTGTCTTTTTGGCCTGAAATGTCAAGATAATTGAAAATATTAGTTAGCAGTATGAATATCTACCTAAAGAGAATTACAAGACACTTGTATATTGGAGGTATTGATAGTTTGTCATATATAGGCGTGAGATTATTTACATAGTGATATAAAGTGAAAAGTGCATATAGTGGAAAAAATCTTAAAGAAGTCAATTTTAGCAGCTATTCTCTGGAAGAATAAGTCACTCTTTATTATGGTAATTGAAACGTCTTTAGAAAATTAAGTTGATAAGCAGTAATGCATATCTAGAAGCTAACTAGAAATGAAAATATATAAAAGAAGAAACAAACGACTAAAACAATCAAAATGCTCATTGAAGAATTTGAGTGATTTTATTTTCAACTCTTATTATAGTTTTTTAAATTATTATTTTGCTTAGTATGGCATCTGTATTGAAATAATGATAACAATAATAATAATAAAGCTAAGCTAAAATTTTATATGGGTCAAGCATGAAGATATTTTGTTTTTCAATATTCATGATAACTGCCTATTTGTTATCAGTTAAAAACCCATAGATTTCATTAAAATATACAAAATATCCTCTTTTCTTAATTCATGTTATTTTCTCTCCAAGCTTCAACAACTATAACAATTTAAGATCAAACTTCTAATCAGACAAAGCCACATTCGAATCCCCTATTATTTACTAGATGTTTGAGCAAGTAGCATAACATATATAAATCTTAATTGTTTTAAACAAATGTAAACAATTGTTGGTAATTTGTAAAATGAAGATAAAATTTTATTGTAAGGCTTAAGCTATATGTACAGTGCTAGATATATAAGAGATCGACAAATATGAAGTTAATTCTTTATATCTTTCATGTAATAGAAAGGACCTGAGAATTTGACTTTGCTATTTAGTTATTCTGTGACTTTGAGCATGCTGCTCGCCTTTAGAGATTATTACCTTATTTGTAAAATAAGAGGGGATGGACTAAATGATCTTGAAATTTCAACCAGTTCTTTTATTCTTTGATTTCAGTGAACTACCCTAACAAAATTCTCTGGGTTTTTTTTTGTTTTGTTTTGTTTTTGCGGTATGCGGGCCTCTCACTGTTGTGGCCTCTCCCTTTGCGGAGCACAGGTTCCAGACACGCAGGCTCAGCGGCCATGGCTCACGGGCCCAGCCGCTCCGCGGCACGTGGGATCTTCCTGGACTGGGGCACGAACCTGAGTCCCCTGCATTGGCAGGTGGACTCTCAACCACTGTGCCAACAGGGAAGCCCAAATTCTCTGGGTTTTTATATTTTATTTGATTAAATCTAAATGTGTGAATTGTTTCTGCATTGTTTAGAATGAGTTTTTCTATTAGGTTAAACCGTACTGAAGCAGCTCTCTTTTTTTGTACGTTTATTATTTCAAGACAGCGAAAGCATAGAAACAGCACATTCCATTTGTTTACAACATATTTGAATGAGAAATGTAAAGAGAAGAGTGCGCTAATAGGGCATATCATATTCACATAACTCTTTCTTCTTTGTACTAGTAAGAATATCACAATGTCATAATCAGCCTCTGTACAAATATTGCTTTCTTCCCAGGGGGCTATGTAAAGTAATTTATCAGTAACAATGATCTTCTTTTGTAATTATTATTTTTTTTAAAAGTCATTCATCTCATTAAAAAATTCTAAATAACACAAAGGAAATTTTAAACTTTGACTCTATGAAAATTAATGAAAACTAATCCAACATATTCCATAAGGTTTTATTTTCTTTGAAATCAACAAATATTAATTTTATATGTGACATTCTCATTATTACACTGCTTATAATTTTCTCACTGTAGTCTAATTTAGAAATGGTGAGCAATGAGGTACTAATCTAAGTAAACAATGATATTCGTGTCCTCAGTAGATATTATCTCTTCACATTCTTTTGATCGAATAATACTGATGTCACATAAGAGCTTCAGGTCATTTTCTTCAAGCTAATGTTAATATCTAGTGAATTCCCTTTACCAAAATACTGTGTTGATTAACTGGAATAAATAATGTCAAAGCACTTTTTCAACTATACAGTACTATTTAAGGTATTAAAGTGAGTTGAAACTAATTTAAATAAACTCTAATATCAGTTTTAGTGATTGAAGAGAAGCTCAGAGGACAAAAAGCTATGAGGTCTTCAAGTAATGGTGAAAAATGATGCATGGATAATTTTGCACAATTTGGATAATTTGGGGGCCTTTGAGACGAAGTTTGTTCAGTCTAATTTATTCACCCAAGATCTTTCTCCCAGCCTTCTCCAGAGACTTTTGACCTTTTATGAAGGTAATTGTGTATTAGGGAAAAAGAAATAGAACTTTGGGGAACTATTGGACACAGGTCTGAACTGTCACTATCTCAGGAGACTCAAAATGTCACTAGGGTCCACAAGTCAGAATAGAAGCTTATGGAGGCCAGGTGATCAATCAAGTTTTAGCTTAGATCCCTGTCAAAATGGGCCTACTGGATTCCCAATCCCATACTGTGGTATTTCCCCAGTTCCAAAATGCATGATTAGAATAGATATTCTCAACAGCTGGCAGAATCCTCACATTAGTTAACTGATCTGTGCAGTGAAGGCTAAAAGGATGGAAAAAGTCAAGCAGAAACCACTAGAAATGCATTTACCTAGGAAAATAGTAAACCAAATGCAATAGAAAGTTCTTCAAGTGATTGCAAAATTAGTAGTATCACCATCAAGGACTTGAATGATGCAGGGGTGGTGATTCCTACCATGCCCCCATGCAACTCACCTATTTGTCCTATGCAGAAGACAGTTGGATTTTGGATAATGACAGTGGATTATCACAAGTTTAATGAGGTGGTAACTCCAATCACAGTTGCTATACCAGATGTGGTTTTAATGCTTCGGCAAATTAACACATGCCTTAGAACCTGACATGCAGCCACTGATCTGGAAAACTACTTTCTTCTATACCTGTCAGTAAGGTACAACAGAAGCAGTTAGCTTTCATCTGGCAAGACCAGAATCATACCTTCACTGTCTTACCTTAGGGGTATATCAACTCTCCAGCCCTATGTCATAATTTAGTCAGCAGGGATCTTTTGTATTTCCCTTACACAAGATTTCACACTGGTCCATTACGTTGATGATATGCTGATTGGACCTAGTAAGCAAGAAACAGCAACTATGTTGATGTTTTAAAGACATTTAAGTATCAGAGGATGGGAAATAAATCTGACAAAAATTCAGTAGCCTTTTACCTCAGTGAAGTTTCTAGGGTTCTGGTGTGGGATAAGTCAAGATATCTCTTCTAAGGTGAAGGATAAATTGTTGCATATGGCCCCTCCTACAACCAAAAAAGAGACACAATGTCTGTTGGACCCCTTTGGATTTTGGAGGTAACATATTCCTCATTTGAGTGTGTTATTCCAGCCCATAGGGAGTTCCCTATGGTCAGTTGACAAAGGAAGAGAAAACTTGAGTCCAGTTTGCAGATATTCCTATAGGTGCAGGCACCACCACAAAGTGGACAGGTGCAGCACTATAGTCCATTTCTGGGACATCCCTGAAGGACAGTGGTGAAGGAAATCCTATCAATGGACAGAACTTCAATGAGTGTACCTGGTTTTTCATTTTTCTTGGAGGGAGAAATGACCAGGTGTGTGATCATATACAAACTCATGGACTGTGTGTGATCAGTAGTTTGGCTGGTTAGTCAGGGACTTGGAAGGAACATGATTGGGAAATTGGTGACAAGGAAGTTTCGTGAAGAGCTATAAGAATTGACCCCCTCTAACTAGGAAAATAACATGAGAATATTTGTGTTTCATGTGAATACCCATCAAAGTGTGACATTAGCAGAGGAGTATTTTAATTATCAGTTGCATAGGTTGACCCATCCTGTGATTACAAGTCAGCCTCTTTTCCTGGTTACCACTGTCCTCGGTGAATGGGATTATAAACAAAGTGCCCATGGTGGCAGGAATGTAGGTTGTGGCAGGAATGCAGGTTTTGCCTGGGCTGGACAACATGCATTTCAACTCACCAAGGCTGACCTGGTAATAGCTGCTGCTTAAGGTACAGTCTGCCAGCAATAGAGATCAACACTGCATCCTCAGTATCACCACTCCTCAGGGTGATCACCCAGCTACCTGGGGGCAGGTAGACTACATTGAATTGCTTCCATTATGGAAGGAGCAGAATTTTGTTCTTATGAATAGACATTTACTCTGCATACAAAAGTACCGTCCCTCCAGGCCAAAATGTCCATCCATGGATTTCCACAATGCCTTATCTACCATCATGATATTCCACAGGGCATTGCTTCTGATCAAGAAATTCACTTCACAGCAAAGGCAGGACAGCAATAGTCACATTCTCATGGTATCCACTGGTCTTATCGAGTTCCCCATCATCCTGAAGCAGCTGGCTTGACAGAATGGTGGAATGGCCTTTTGAATACTCAATTAAATTGCCAGCTGGGTGACACTGACTCATTGTCTAATATATGATGCAATTTGTCCCATAGCCAGGATTTACAGGTCCAAGAATCAAGAGGTAAAAATGAGAGTGGTGGCATTCACTATTATCCCTAGTGAACCATTAGCGAAAGCTTATCTTCCTGTCCCCATGACTTTATTCTCTGATGGCCTAGCCCATCTTAATTCCAAAGAAAGGGATGCTTCCATCAGAAGGCACAACAGTGAATCCACTGAACTGAAAGTTAAGACTGTCACCCGGAACTTAGGGCTCCTAACGTCTCTGAATTAACAAATAAGAGAGTTACTATGCTGGTTGGGGTGAGTGATCCTGACTACCAAGGAGAAATCCAACTACTATTTCACAGTGGAATTAAGGAAGAGTATGTCTATAATAAAGAGATCCCTTAAAGCATCTCAGTATTGTCCTTTGATTGAAGTCAATGATAAACTACTTAACAACCAAGTGCAGGCAGAACTACTAGTGGCCTAGACCCTTCATAAATAAAGGATTGGATAACCCCACAACATAAAGAACCACAAACAACTGAGATTCTTGATGAAATCAAAGGGAATATAGAAAGGATAGTGAAAAAAAGTAGTTATAAATACCAGCTATACCTCATGACCAGTAGAATTGCAGACCGTAATCATCACCATCATATGTGTTTCCTCCTTATTTTATTATATGTTTGTGTATAAATGTGTGTGTGTAGAATATCTTTGTTCTCTTCCTTCTCTTATCCCTTATCAAGTAACATAAGAAGTATTGATTTTGTATCATGATATTTAAGTTATTGGATATCAAAGAGAAGAGCAAAGACCACTCAAGGACTTTGTATCCTCTTCTGTGGAAAATATTGGTATGTTTTTGGTTGTACACAGAATAGTTTTATCATGTTAGGTAGAAGTATGACCTTGTTTTATTATGTTATTGTTTTTAGTTGTAGATCAAGTATGGTTTAAGGAGATGTGTATGAGTGCTCACATGACTGGGTCACATGGTACCCAGATATTTGGTCAAACACTATTCTGGATGTTTCTGTGAGGGTGTTTTGGATGAGATTAACATTTAAATTGGTTGCATTTGAGTAAAGCAGATGCCCTCCATAATGTGGATGGGCCTCACACAATCAGTTGAAACTCTGAATAGAACAAAAAGACCCCCTTCTCTCCCCTCACCCAAGCAGGAGGGAATTCTCCAGCACACTGCTTTCAACTTCATCTACAACACTGGCTCTTCCTAGTACTACAGTAGACAGCCTTCAGAGGGAGGACATTAATGTCAAGAGAATGAAGTTTGTCCTCATTCTTACAGTCAAAATTCTGAGTGCCCTTTTAGCTGAGACTTTACTTCAAAGTGAGAAATTAATGAAGAGATTTTCCTTGCCCTGAACTGTCAGAGACTGAAGACAAGAGTAAAGGCCCAAAGAGAAGTATTCCATGTGGGAAATAAGACTCCAGATTGATTGAGCCTGTTATGACCCTGAATGGGGATCTAGACATCAATATGTAAATTGCGTTCTCAAGACAAGAAGGTAACTCTTGCTTTGATTTATCTTTGGGATACTAACTAGAAATAAAGGATTAGGGGACATATTTTTTCTCTGCCCTGCACCCTTCTTACCCCTGGAAAGTTGCCCTTTCTCATGCCATGTGGTGGCACTGCCAATCATGTGGCCTCATCTGTTTCCTGGTAATAGGCATCGGTATGGAATACAAAGGGGCTATTTAGAGTCCTTCCATTATACTGAATATCATTCACTACATCACAAATAAAAGGAAAAGGGCTTGGGTTGCCAGAGACCATCTTCCCTTCTGTATGGTGGACTAAGCCATCATTAAAAGTGATGTGAGGGCTTCCCTGGTGGTGCAGTGGTTGAGAGTCCGCCTGCCGATTCAGGGGACACGGATTCGTGCCCCGGTCCGGGAAGATCCCACATGCCGCGGAGCGGCTAGGCCCGTGAGCCATGGCCGCTGAGCCTGTGCGTCCGGAGCTCGTGCTCCGCAACGGGAGAGGCCACAACAGTGAGAGGCCCATGTACCGCAAAAAAAAAAAAAAAAAAAAAAAAAGTGATGTGAGTAAACAAGAGTAAATTGCAAGACCAAGCAGAGTCAAGCTACTAAAAGGGCCAGGAAGAATCGCTACGGCATTTTTTGGGACCTTGGATCCATAATGCATATTAGCATCATTTAAACTTGTCTTAAGGTAGGTCACTCATTCTACCTTCAGCAAATAAAATATATCAAGTAATATACAATAACATATAGTATATAGCCAGGGATTGCTCACAGTGATGCTAGTGCATTAGAGAAAATATGGGAAATGTCCCTACCTATATGAGGCTCACATTCTAACAGAGTGAGGAAACTAAGAGATAAGCTCAAGCTTTTGAGTTGAATTTCTAATACTCCAAATGAAAAATCTTTGTGAATACCATAATCTTCATGCCTTAATTTAAGTAAGGGATATATCGGCAAGGGGTCAGGAAGCCAGAAGGTCAGTTAAGGATTCCCTAGATATTTAGATAGAATGTTTATGGTCACACTGTGAAGTGGTATTCATGTCATTGGCAAGTAGATTTTATTTCAGCAGTCAGATATATTCCAGGAAAAATAAGGTTGTATATAAATCAAGTGGTTGTTCAGCTGTACTATTTTACCAGAGATAAAATTTCTGTTCAGAATGCCCCATCTTCATTTTGAATGGATTATATATCATTATAGCTTAGATGTAATTATCTTAGCCTCTCAGCCCTTCACTGCAGCTCCTTTATTTATCTGTGTGTAAATAAACAGTAACAGTGAAGGAAATCATTACATGATGAATCCCAGGTGAGACCTTTGTAAAGTGAAGACTCATTTTATAATGCAATTTACCACCTCTTTATTTACTTATTTTGTAAAATAAGACTTTAATATATGACATTTTCATAAAAAATAAAATCAGGAGGGCTCACTTATAAGTTGTCAAGTAATACTGACCTGAGTCATAATGCTATAATACTAGCAATACATAATATGAGAAATTATTCTCCTGACTTACAGAATGTAAAGGGGATTTAAAAATCAAAACCTCTTAGTACCCAGAGGATGTTTTATATGGAGTTCAGCCTTTGAATTCTTAGTAGCAAAATTATGATAATTAATATTTGGTCATGAGTTAAGCTAACATTAATAGGAGCACAGATTTTTTTTTTTCTTTTTCTGAGTGAATGAAAACTTTTAATTCTTTCTAAGTAAGAATAAAAGACTTAAGGACCTTTTATCTCTGAGGGTGTTTCCAGAGGTATTAGAAACACACAGATAATAAAGTCTCTTTATTGTCATAGTCATGTATGACATTTTGCCTGCTTTATTCTTTCTTTATTTTTAACGGGAGAAATACCTTTATTCTTCTGTTTCCAGAAACTACAACTGGAGACAAAGACTGCAAAGTGAATGCCCTGACTTTGTGGACAGTTTAATTGGATTAGAAGTGTCTTTGATACTGAGAAGATTTTGTGTTTAATCATTAGGCAGGATCCACTGTAGGTGAGACTGTGGACAAGGTCAAGGACTTCTTCAGCAACCATACTCTGGCCCTGCCTAGTGTTCAGGGCTCACCGACTCCTTTCCTGCAATTCAGCAGTGTTCAGGTTTGGGATCTGAGGTCAGAATTATGTAAGGACTTAATGTGAATGAACCGGCATTCGGTATCAAGATTTTCTTACTCAGTGTGAGTGATTCTCCAATGTACTTTATGGTCTGCCAGTCTTATGAGGTAACCCTCTAGTATTTGAAGCTATATTCATTTTCCAATGACTGTCCCATTCCAGACATAAAGTCTATTTTTAGCCTTTGCAAACTCAAAATTTGTCCTGTTCTTCCACAGCCAACTTCATGTCTACCTCTTAACATCTCTTTTCCATATTTCTCCAGGGTACAAGTGATCCACTTCCATTAGCTTACATTCATAGGACATGCTCTATGATCTAGACTCTACCCTTCCATCCCTCAACACACCCAATTCAGCCCCATTTAAAAGGATGGATAAATTACTATGTTTACTGATAATAGCTCACTTGCTTTCCTATCCTATTAGTACTATTTATATGTTAAAGAGGTTGAACTGGAAAAGCTTGTATTCATGTTTCCTTTGATTTAAACCAGAGATTTTGTTTTTCTTTTCACTCTGAGTTTTATGAATCATCTTCTTAGTTGAGATCAATTTAAGACAGGAATTCAAGTTTATCTACTATATAAGGGAGCCTATTTTTGGGGGATTAGGAATTTTGGCATCCCTCAGATCCATTCATATGAGTCAACTCTTAAATATTTTCTTTTTAAAAGAGAGAGTAGTTTAAGTATCTTAAAAAAAAACTTGAAAAAAAGGCCAATTCTTGCTTTAATTAGGAAGCTGTTAATTGATAACAAAACATTAATATTATCTTGGTAAAATGTTAGTGAAATGTTAGCCTTAGAGTGTGAGCCAATTTAAAAAGTCACTCTGCTGATAAATTCACCCTTTCCTTTTTAATGAACATCCTTTCTTTTCCATCTTATCTTTTGGAAAATTCTCTGTTTTAGAATCTGATAAAGGAGTCTGGAATTCTGGTTTTGATAATTTCTTGTGCTCTCATTTCTTAATTTGTCCACAACCTTTCCAAGCTTCAGGACCCTTTACTTTTTGTTGCTTTGTGTTTGCTTCTTTCTTTTTGTTTGATTAATTATACTTGCCAAATGAGAAGAAAAAAAGGTATCATTCTGGGTTCAAATATAGTGTCCAGTTTTATATTTAACAGATAAATGTCCTAAATAAATGCTGTTTCCTACTTTCTTAACTTGCATAGCCTTTAAAAAAAAATTACTGCCTTACATCCCTTACTGTACTTTTCTTTCTCTTCTATTTTCTTACACTTATTCTTTCAAATTATTATTATGTTATATCTTTAAAATCACTCCCTTTCCCATTGTCAATATCCTTCCTTCCTCTCTTTTTCTTTCCATCTATCTTAGAGGAAGAGCTAACATTTCTGCCTGCAGTGAACTTTCTAGCTCTAAGCTAGTACTAAGAACAGGGCTGGAAATGCTGCCACTAGTGAAAAGCAACATGTCAGACCTCCCTGGTTAAATGGGAGAAAGCACAGGTATGATCATCTTAAACTCGCTTCATAAATAACTTAAACTCCTCTTCACGTAGAGAAACTAAGGTGCTTGCTTTTGTAACAATAAATTGAGATAGTGATCAAGTCTGAAAGACTGAGGAAAAGACCAGTATTTGGAGAAATGCAATTTAGAAGATTAATAGAAATGTTAACAGAAACTTTTGAGACACTGGCTGGCTCTCAACAGGACAGTGAAAGAAACTTTTCAGCTGCAGAGAGACTTGAGGAAGCCCAGAAGCCCACAGGTATCAGGCTGGTTCATTGACACTCTCAGGAAGGCATCAACTGATATTGAAAAGAAGGAAAAAGGTTTAAAATTACTTGAAGATCAGACTAACAGGAAGGAACTAAACTAAATTTAAGCGCAAAAAATAGCAAAGTGCTTTGGAACAGATGAGTCTGGTTATTTGCAATGTTTGACTCTTATGTTTCCTTAAAGGCAGGAGTGGGATGGGGCTAGAAAAAGGACTGAGGAAAGATTTGCTCTCCTCTCTGCTCCAGGTGCCAGGTGCAGGATGGATATTTTAGGTGGTGACTCTTCCCTAGTGTGCAATAATATGATTCATATAAACATAACTTAGAGATATGGCAGGATTGCTTCTAGAGCACTGCAATAATGTGAATATCACAATAAAGTGATTCACCCAAAGGTTTTGGTTTCCCGGTCTATATAAAAGTTATGTTTACACTATACTATAGTTTATTAAGTATGCAACAGCATTAAGTTTAAAAAAATGTTCATACCTTAATTTAAAAATACTTTATTACCAAAAAATGCTAACTGAGCCTCCAGTGAGTTATAATTTTTTGCAATAGTAACAGCACAGATCATTGATCACAGATCTCCATAACAGATATAATAATAATGAAAAAAGTTTAAAATATTGCAAGAATTACCAAAACGTGAGACAGCAACACAGATGTGAGCAAATGCTGTTAGAAAAATGGTGTCAATTGATTTGCTCAACACAGGGCTGCCGCAAACTTTCAATTTGTTAAAAAAAAAAAAAAAATCACAATATCTGTGAAGCACAATAAAAAACAAAGCACAATAAAAGGAGGTATGCTTGTATATGACTAGGTCTCTCTTGATGATGCTGTTGGTTTGATGCTTTTGATCCTGCCTCAAAATATTCTCCTGATTGGCTTTCCATTGTATGTTTTCCTCTTCATTACTCTCCAGATCTCCACTGGGCCAATGACAAACGGTCAAGCTGGAGAATAATGGAGCCATTGCCTGCAAATGACTCATGTTACTATTAAAATGAGTGTCTTTATGGGAATAATCCTCTTGTGTTTTCTTACCTACCAATTTAGTAGAAAGCAGTAGTTTTCAGTTTCTGTTTAATCCACACTTTTCTTCATTTTAAACCCATGTAATGTGGTATACACATCAAAAAGGAATTCAAGGAACATTGCAGAATGGTGGCCTTCTCAACTCCATTTTCCATCTTTCCCAAAATGGCTTCTATGTAGCATCAGTCCAATCTCTGAGGGTCTGTATATTGTCCATATATACATATCTTATAAAGACTTAGGGATATTGGCTACCTCTGACTTAAATTTGGTCATTTTTCTGTAGATTATTTTTAAAATACTAGCATAGGAGCTTAGGCAAAGAGGGAATGCACAATATAGAACTATTACATGATCTTAACAGACCACGAGATCTGATTAGAGGCTGAGAAAGATGAAAGTAAAAAATGCAAAAGAAGATAAAATTGATAAGGCCTGTAAACATTCTGTTCAAGTTTGACCTTTCATGCATGTAGGAACAGAATGATGATGGCCAAATATGTGTGATTCATTGAGAGAGCACTAAAGATAAGTCATAATGAGTCAATTAGAGAACATTTATTGTTAATAAATGTTAATAAAGATAAGTCATAATGAGTCAATTAGAGAACATTTATTTTTCTATCAACGTCCTCTCTTTTGCCTTTCTAGCAAAACAAAAACAGTCAAAGAACAGGTCTAAGGTGAGAAAAATAGCATGTTGATTTTGAAGAAATAGTCAACAAGTAGAACAGACAGAAGAAAGGCAAAGACTGAATTTCTATCAGCTTTCTTCTTAAGCCACTCCAAATAAACACACTATCTGAGTAAAATTAGCATGCTTTCCTGAACAGAAAGCTTTAAGAAAAACCCTCCACAGTTCGTTCCTCTTCATCTGCTACTCAGACTGTCATCTCTCTTTACATAAATATCTTCTGTCTGTTTATTCAACAAATGATCTTGGGTGCTATGGTAAGCCAGGCATTACACTAGATACCAAGTAGGACTTTCAAGTAAACAATTCAATTTGGCCACTTGTCAGTTTTTTCAGGGGTCTAGAATTATTATCTTATCACAAAACTGATGGGAAACAATTTGTGTCATTTCTGTAGGAAAATGTAAATTTCTACCTCTCACTGGCTGCCTTATCTAAGAGAACAAAGAAGGTATATATTCTATGCAGTCTAGTACCAGTTTGTCAGAATCAAATACGAGAAAGATGGTAGAAGAAGAGGACAGAAAGTATTTTTACCTTTTGCTTTAATGTGTCTTTCTATTCTTCCTCCATATCTCCTCAGAGGTTAAAAGGAAAGAAATAAAACTCTCATCACTCATCTGTTTCTGCTCAAGCAACCCTGAGGGCTACTTCCTGTTTTGCTCTGCGTGAATAATAGTCTGGTGCTGAGGGCAACTGGCTTGTGTTTTATTTTATTGTTCTGCTGTAAAACAATTTTGGTCTCCAACTGAACATTTCACTTCTTCTTTATTAAATTTCACTATTGTTCTTTCACCTCAGGTAGTTAGAGTAGTAGCACTTACATTTTTGGAGAGCACATTTTCTTCAATGTAAATGCTTATCATATAGAACCTGGTGCTTTTCAGTACAAGGAATCCAGGCAAGATAAGATGGAAATAGGTACTTAGACCTTGGAATGGCAGAGTGCAGGCACTTGTACAATAGAGAGGGAGGAAGGAGGGTAGGAGGGTGAACTGAAATAATGCAGGGCAGATCAATGTGATGCCTAATCAATGTGGCAAAAGGGTCAAACCTTCATGGTTGTGATATGATTGATAATGGTCTTCATATCTGTGAACATGAATGTGAACTCTGCTGAGGCTACAGGCAAAGGACAAAAGCTACCAGTATAGTCGATTTAAGGCCCAGTTCAAGTGTCACCTTTTCTATCAAGTCCTCTCTGACTCCATCAGCCCTCACTGCTCTTTCTCTTCAATGAGCTTATATATTGCTTCTTTCACTGCTACACAATTTAACATTTAACCATTTTTTTTATTATTTGTTTTTTTTTTCAACACTTTTGTATATGTAATGCTGTTGGTTTACATGATCATACCTTACTATTTAAGTAGCCTGCAAGGCTTTAGGGGCAACAGTTGTGTCCTCAAAGAGATAACCTGATGTGGCATTTAATATAACCATATTAATTGTATAAGGTAAACACAACAATTATAATATTTAAACACAGAATCTGCATTTTCACAGGTTTATATAATTTGCCTGTGTCGATATTAAAATTTAAACACAGATCTATAAACCCCTACAACTCACATTTACTCTATTGTAAAGAAGCACTAGAATTCTACTCAAAAAATCATAATTCTAGTCTGAACACGATTCCCTTCCAATTGCCCACTGTGGACTTTCACTGCCTTTTTCTAAGCCTCAGTTTCATCATCTATAACATGAATATAATAGAGCTTGTGAAACTTCTTAATATGGTTGAAATTTCAACAAAATCCTAACAAATACAGAGATGTCTAAATTAAAATGTAATATTCAAATTAAAGAATGATGTCTATATCTTCTTTCATATCCCCTCAGTGCCAAACTCAGTGCTGATATATGAAAGCCGTTCAACTCTTTTTTTTTTTTTTTTTTTTTGCGGTACGCGGGCCTTTCACTGTTGTGGCCTCTCCCGCTGTGGAGCACAGGCACACGGACGCGCAGGCTCAGCGGCCATGGCTCACGGGCCCAGCCGCTCCGCGGCATGTGGGATCCTCCCGGACCGGGGCACGAACCTGTGTCCCCTACATCAGCAGGCAGACTCTCAACCACTGCGCCACCGGGGAAACCTTCAACTCTTTTCAAATTCCGTAGTTTTTAAAATGATGATGAAATGAGGAAAATAAAATTCTGGGAGCAGTTCTGTAAAAAATGTAATCAATTCTAGTAGGCTTTTATGTTGTTTTTAAAATTTAATTTCAGGTGTGTGTGTGTGTTTATTGTGTTGAGCAAGATTAGGGTGTGGGGAGAAGAGAAATGGTTTAGCGTCTGGAAATATTCATATTAGCAGAGACTTTACACAGAAAACAAATTAGTTCTGCAAAATTCAGTTGTTAATACATCAGGGAAAAAATTCAAATGAAGTTATTGATTTGGTGTATTCAAGTGGTAATTGGGCCACAGAAGATAGTTGCTAAACCCAATATTTTTGTTTAAAAAAATTCTGGAACATTGCCTAACCCCTATTTCCCATGTAACTTCTCCATTACCTAAGGCAAAATAATTTAAATTCAGTTTGTTGGAATCCGATGTTTATTTTGAAATTCTAATTATGAGAGGCTTTTAAATTGGTAGCCCCCACTAAACCATGCCTTCTTATACTCAGGTACTTATGTAATTCTTTCCTACATTTACTCTGGGCTTGGCCACATAGTTTGCTTTGATGGTTGGGACATTAGCAAGGCAATGAAAGAAGAGGCTTGAAGAGTAATTGCACATTGGGGCTTGTCATCTTAGAACCCCCTCTCCTGGAAGCAAGCCACCATTCTGTAAAGAAACTCAGACAAAACTACTAAATAATGAGAGATGACACAGAATGAGGGAGACCTTGAAGGCTGAGAGACCATCTTGGAAATTCCAGCACCAATCAAGGTCACATTTGAATAAAGCTGCTTGAGTGACTTCAGAGAAAAATGTGGAACAGAACCACCCACAGATTTATAATAATGTTACTTAAAGCCACTATGTTTTGCTTACTATGTTTTGCTTTGACAGATAGTTAAAACACTCATGAAGATTCAAACAGTATAGATAGAACACAAATTTCATCCTCCACTATCCTTTAATTGGCTGTCTTCCTCTCAATTATATTAGGATGAATATAATCAGAAAGCTGAGCTTTGAGTTTCTCTTGAGTTCACTACAGTACCCTCTACCATCTAAAACTGAAGACTATTGTTTAGGAAGATTGATGCTCCTTCTTTATATGCTCTCATAAGGAGACAGTGGAGAAAACTTTGATTTTGCTTCAACCCTGTTTTTCTTCAGGCTCTCAAGAACTATCACACCAGAATTTGCAAATAAGCACAAAGATATTTTTGAGGAATTGGGACTGCATAAAATGTGGAATAACAACTCTGGAAAAATCTTGTGAAATGAGAGTCCAAAGTAATATCTCAGAAGGACTTTACCTTGCCTCAGCATTTTCTCTCATGTAGGGTACCCATTTCCTAGCTTAATATTTATGGCCCATTCCTCAAAACTCTTCTTCAAGTATCTCTGAATTTCATTCACATTTGAATAATATCCATTTCTATTTCAAACAGGACTCTTGCTCTCTGAGTCTCTTCTCCTCCTTCTGTCCCTTTCTCTAAATGTTCTCATGTCTCAATTACTCTCTCTAGATGGCACTTCAGGTCTTTGGCAACATGGTCAATTTTCTTTTTCACAAGTTTCATTGAATCATGTTGGGGACCTAGAGTAGGAGAACAGAGAGAAAATGTAGAATGACAGTTCTCAAGGGCTCCTCTGTAATATTCTCATTACATTAAGTTGCAGGCAAGTTTCTTTCTTGGTAAGACTATTGAATCAAACATGTGAAACTTATTCCAGGGTTAGACATTTATTCTGGAGGCTGTTACAATCTAAACTCATATCAACAGGGAACATATTACCTTACCTGACTCATATTCACTGTTACCCCTCTGGAATTAGTAAGCACAATTGTTCTGCACAGTAGACTTAAATGAACTACATGACACTTCATAGACTCCTTTCTACATTACCACAAGTGAATATCTGAATTGACCATTTTAGTGTTAAAAAAAACTGTATTTTTATCTCACTCTTTCTTAAGGATATGGGGGACAGCAAAAAAAGGAAAAATGGGAAAAGGTAAATGGCCAATTCTTAAGTTACAGAAATATTTACTTTTTAAAGTAAATGAAAAAATTAAAACAGTCAATTAAACAAAAACAGTTATTTATGGAAGAGTGGCTCACTTTGTCCCAATTTTTCATTTATTTGAAGACTGTACTGTTGGCCAAGCTTTCCATTAATGTAAAAAAATAAAATCTATCTTAAAAGTTTTTCTCTTCATAGCTGATGAAATGTTTTTAACATAATGCATATATTGAATGGAGAATCTAGAATGTTTAAATTACTTAAGTAACAAATATTAATTTTATAATGCAATAAATTACACTGGCACTTTCCTCTGACTTTCTCTATCCTTAAGACTCGGGAATTAGAGGAACTCACATGGCAGAATTACCACTTAGAAACACATCATTAGCTAATAGATATTAATAAACTTTTTATTTTAAAGTAGTTTTAGAATAATTTCAAAGATAATACATAAAATTCTCATATACCGCATACCACACTCTTATTATTAGCATCTTAAATAGTATATATGTCACAGTTAATGACCAACGACTGATACATTATTGTTAACGAAGTCCATACTTCATCTGGATTTTCTTAGTTTATCCCTATTGTCCTTATTTTTTTTTCTTTTTCTTTTTAACTTCAGGATCTTATCCAGGATATTGCATTATATTTAATCATCATGCCTCCTCAAGCTTCTCTAGACTATGATGGTTTCTTAGACTTCCCTTGTTTTTCGATGACCTTGAGAATTTTGAGGAATTCTGTTCCAGCATTTTATACAATGTCACTTAACAGATTTGTCTGATGTTTTTCTTATGGCTAAACTGTGGAATATGTTTTTGGGAGAAAGATCTCAGTGGTGAAGTGCCATTCTTATTGCATCATATCAAGGTTACATAATCAGTAAGACTTATTACTGTTGATGTTAATCTTGATCACCTGACTTAAGATTGTATTTCTCCAGTTTCTATACCATAAAATTACTCTTATTCCCCCTTTCTTCCACACTGTATTCTTTGGAAGAAAGTCAGTGTGCCCAGCCCACAGTTAAAGAATGGGGACTTATGCTCCACCACTTTGAAAGGTAAAGTATCTAAAAAAATATTCAGAGTTCTGCAAGAGATATTTGCCTATATTCCCCCATTTATTATTTATTAAATGTTTTATTTATGCCATTAT
The DNA here is from genome assembly GCF_963455315.2 of Globicephala melas. NCBI lineage: Eukaryota > Metazoa > Chordata > Mammalia > Artiodactyla > Delphinidae > Globicephala > Globicephala melas. Next base: position 18,291,589 of record NC_083325.1, read on the forward strand.
AGACTTATGGATATTTGTTTTATACTTTAGGTTAAAATCCAATACAACTTTACATTTTTTGCTCAAATTATCCCTGTGTTTGCCAGTGGAGCTCTTTTGGTTGTCCCTCATATCCATTTGACATACAAACATCATTGTATCTCTTCTGTTTGGATTATTAGCTTGATTGTTTGTTTTTAGCACTTTCTTGTTTTTTGGCATTACAAGATGCTTTAGGCTCTTATATATTTATTTCCCAAGTCCTAGAATAAGCTATTTCTCTAAGGAATCCTGTTTTCTATTGGGGAATAGTATTTAAAACCAATAAAATGTGGTATGTATTTACAGTGGAATATTACTCAGCCATTTAAAAAAGAATGAAATTTTGCCATTTGCATCACCATGGATGGATTTGGAAGGCATTATGCTAAGTGAAATAAGTCAGACCAAGAAAGACCAATACTGTATGATATCACTTAGACGTGAAATCTAAAAAATACAACAAAGTAGTGAATATAACAAAAAAGAGGCAGACTCACAGGTATAGAGAACAGACTAGTGGTTACCAGTGTAGGGGGAGTGGAACAATAGAGCGATGGGGGAGTAGGAGGTAGAAATTATTGGGCATAAAACAGTTTCAAGGATGTGTTGTACAACATGGGGAATAGAGCCAATATTTGTAATAACTGCAAATGGAAATTAACCTTTAAAAATTGTATACAAATTTTTTAAAAAAATTAAAACCCAAGTATCATGGCACTAGATGTGCTCATTGCTACTGGAGCATCATTGCTTCTAGGCATTCCCAGCTAACAGATCAAGGAGATATTTATGTGTAATATTACCAAGGTACTAACACACATATATATTTCTATTTGTAACCATCTTCAAGTCTATTAAATTAAAAATGAATGCATACTGAAGTCTCCTACTCTAATCCATTACTATATGGATCAGTCTATCCTGCTTCTCTGTAGCCTTCCATTCCATAAGTGTGATAACTGACTTCTACCACTTGATATTAACTTGCTTAATTGCTCAATTCCAATACACAGGTGTAATGGTTTCAGAATTGTCCACCTGTTATCCCCACAGAGCAGAGGAGAACAACCTTTTTAACTAGAGGGCAGTGCTTTGTACAATTCTGTTTGTCTTTTGTCTTGCAGAACCCACTCATTTCCAAAGTTACCTAAGTCAGCACATTATCACATTGTCCCCTTCACATTGTCACACACATTTGCAATATATTTAGATTATTTTTCACATTCTGCATTTCATGGTGGGACTGCCAACCTATAAAATATTTTTAATTTGCATGCATTAAGATTTATCCTTTGTGTTGTAAACTTCTACTGGTTTTGACTGATTTGCTCACTTTATGTTTCTGTGTCACATTTTGGTAATTCTCACAATATTTCAAACTTTTTCATTATTATTAAATTGTTATGGTGATCTGTGATCAGTGATCTTTGATGGTATTAATTGTTTTGGGGCTCCACAAATCATACCCATCCAAGATAGCGAGCATAATGGATAAATGCTATGTGTGTTCTTACTGCTCCACCAACCAGCTGTTCTCCCATCTTTCTCCATCTCCTCAGACTTCCCTAGTCCCTGAGAAACAACAATATTGTAATTAGGCCAATTAATAACCCTACAATGGTCTCTAAATGTTCAAATAAAAGGAACAGTTTCATGTCTCTTGCTTTAAAGTAAAACCTAGAAATGATTAAGCTCAGTGAGGAAGGCATGTTGAAAGCCAAGATAAGATAGGCTGAATGCAAGGTCTTTTGCACCAGTTAGTCAAGTTATGAATACAAAGGAAAAGTAATACTCCAGTGAACACATGAATGATAAGAAAGAAAAACAGCCTTATTGCTGTTATGGAGAAAACTGATATGGAGTAAGTTTTAGTCTGGATGGGAGATCAAACCAGCCACAGCATTCCCTTAAGTCAAAGCTTGATCCAGAGCAAGGCCCTAAATCCCTTCAATTATTTGAAGGCTGAGAGAGGTGAGGAAGCTGCAGAAGAAAAGTTTGAAGCTAGTAGAGGTTGGTTCATGAGGTTCCAGGAAGGAATCCATCTCCATAACATAAAAGTGCAAGGTGAAGCAGCAAGTAATGATGTAGAAACTGTAGCAAATTATCCAGAAGATCTAGTGAAGATAATTATTGAAGGTGGCTACACTAAATAACATATTTTCACTGCAGACAAAGTAGCTTTCTATTGGAATAAGATGTCATCTAGAACTTTCATAGCTAGAGAGGAGAAATCAATGCCTGGCTTCAAAGCTTCAAAAGGCAGACACTCGTGTTAGGGCCTAATGCAGCTGGTGACTTTAAGTTGAAGCCAATTCTCATTTACCATTCCAAAAATCCTAGGTCCATTAACAATTATGCTAAATCTACTCTGCCTGTGCTCTATAAATGGAACAACAAAGCCTGGATGACAGCACATCTGTTTACAGCATTGTTTACTAAACATTTTAAGCCCACCGTTGAGACCTACTGCTCAGGAGAAAAAAAAAAAAAAAAAGATTCCTTTCAAAATATCACTGCTTAGTGACAATGCACCTGTTAACCCAAGAGCTCTGAAGGAGATGTACAATGAGATTGATGTTGTCTTCATGCCTGTTAATACAACATCCACTTTGTAGCCCATGGACCAAAGAGTAATTTTGACTTTCAAGTGCTGTTATTTAAGAAATACATTTCTAAGACTATAGCTGCCATAGATAGTGATTCCTCTGACAGATCTGTGAAAAGTCAATTGAAAATCTTCTGGAAAAGATTCACCATTCCGGATGTCATGAAGAACATTTATGATTCATGAGAAGAGATCACAATATAAACATTAACAGTAGCTTAGAAGAAGTTGATTCCAACCCTAATGATGACTTTGAGGTGTTCAAGACTTCAATGGAGGAAGTAATTAATATGTGGTGGAAATAGCAAGAGAATTAGAATTAGAAGTGGGGTCTGAAGATGTGACTGAATCCCTGCAATTTCATGATAAAATTTTTAAAAAAAGAGGAGTTACTTCTTACGGATGAGCAATTAAACTGATTTTTTTAGACAGAACCTACTTCTGGTGAAGATGTTATGAAGATTGTTGAAATGTCAACACAGAATTTAAAATATTATTTAGTTGATACAGCAATGGTAGGGTTTGAAAGATTTGACTCTAACTGAATGATATTCTACTGTAGGTAAAATGTTATCAAACATTATTGCATGCTCATTCATGAAAGAAAGAGTCAACTGACGGTGCAAACTGCGTTGTTGTCTTATTTAAAGAAATTGCCACATCTGCCCCAGCAACCTGATCAACATGGAGGCAAGAGCCTCCACCAGCAAAAAGATTACAACTTGCTGAAGCCTCAGATTATGGTTAACATTTTTAGCAAAAACATATTATATTTTTAAATTATGTTATTTTTTTTAGACAAATTACTATTAAACACTGAGTAGATTACATTATAGAGTAAATGTAACTTTTATATGAACATGAAAACTGAAAAAAAATTGTGTGACTCAATTTACTAAGATATTTGCTTTATTATGTTTGTCTGGAACCAAACCCACAATACCTGAGGTATGCTTGTAAATCCCATGTGATATACTTATCCAACTCTCCACCTCCTCCAACCTCTGCCAAACCTGTTAGCCACTGATTTATTTACTCTCTCTATGATTTTGCCTTTTCCAGAATGTCATATGGTTGGAAACATGGAGGTTTTCATACTGGCTTCTTTCACTTAACAATATGTGTTTAATTCCTCCATATCTTTTTGTGGCTTACTAGCTCACATCTTTTTATTATTGAGTAATACTTCATTGTAAGAATATACCACAGCTTGTGTCCATTCACCCATTGAAGGACATCTTGGTTGCTTTCAGCTATAGCAAGTATGAATGAAGTCACTATAGACATTAATGTACAGGTTTTTTTGTGGGCATAACTTTTTAATTCAATTAGGTAAACACTTAGGAGCCTGATAGGTGAATTATATGATAAAACTACATTTAGCTTTGTAAGCAATTGCCAAACAATCTTCCAAAGTCGCTGTACCATTTTGCATCCCAACAATAAATGAATAAATCCTTTAGCTCCACATCCATTTCAGCATTCAATAATTGTCAGTGTTTTAAATTTTAGTCATTTTGATAGCTATGTAGTGGTATCTCATTGTTGTTTTAATTTCCAATTACCCAATGGTAAAAGATGTTGATAATATATTCATAGGATTATTTGTCATTCATCTATTTTACCATTTTCAATTGCCCTGTTCATTTTTCATTCTTGAATTTTAATTTTAAGTGTTGTATTTAAGAATCAAGTATTGTATATTTTGGATACAAGTTCCTTATCAGACATATGGTTTTTGTTTCTTTTTAATTGTCTTATTGGTATCTTTCATAGAGTAGTTTTTAATTTTAATAACATCCAAGTTATCATTTTTTTTTATGAGTCATGCTAGTGGTGTTTTACTTAAAATTTCATCACAAAATCCAATTTCATGTCAATTTTACCAGGAGTGTTTTCAATGTCTTATAGATTTGCATTATACTGTTAATTTCTATATTCAATTTTAATCTAATGTCTGTGTAAGATATAAATTCTGTATATAGGTTCATAATTTGCATATGGAGGTCCAATTTTGCTAACACAAATTTGTGGACAAGACTATGATTTCTCCATTAATTTGTCTTCTTCTCTGTCAAAGATCTGTTCACTGTATTTGTGTGAGTCAATTTGTGAGCTCTCTCACCAACACTCCATTGCCTTGAATATTGTAGTTTTATAATGTCTTCAGATTGGTTACTGTGCATCATCCAACTTTGTTTCACTTATTCAGTATTGGGTTAGCTATAATAGGTCATTTTCATTTCTCCAAAAATTTTAGAATCAATTTGTCAATATTTACAGATAGCTTTCTGGGATTTTGACTGGGGTTGCATTGAATCTATAAATCAAGTTGGGAATAATTGTTACCTTAGCAATATTGGGTCTTCCAATTCATGAACATGTACTATCTCTTCATTTATTTAAAAGATAAAAAGCTATTTTTTCCAATCTAAAAAAGTAACCATTATTTGGTGACTACATTAAATTGGCATTGCTGAACACATTGTTTAAATTACTTTGCTTTGAAAGAAGATGTTTCTTCTTACTTTAAAAGAGCAATTTCTAGATACATGTTCATTGTAAAATGATTGGAGGACCATTGTGTCTCTCATATTTAGGAGATGGAGGATTATTAGTCTTTGATACTCTATTAGGCTGCTTCAATACATATGTAAACAAATTCAGAAACTATTTAAAATGCATTCATTCATATTCACTTCATTTATTGTGGTTGGTAGTAGGAGCTGAGAAGTGTTTGAAGTGTTACTATTTAAAATCTAAAACTTGATAATCAAAGATCTGTGAAAAAGGCAGACAATATGTGAAAACAAATTACTTGGTTAATATCATCATCATAGTCAAAGCTATCTGTAAAGTCAACTCAACTCAAAGGATGCGATCATGCTGAATTCTGAGCAGTAGACAGTACCAATAATGGGTGTTTGATTGATTTGGGGCTTCAATCTATTGCTTTTGGCAGAGTTGAAAAAGCTAAATCTAAGCTTATCCTTAGAAATGTAAATGCAGCCTCTTCCTTTTTATTGTAACTGACACATTACAACAGATTATTTTTCCCTAAGATGATACCATTAAAATTATACCTTTGCATTTCTTACAGACGGTAAAGATTCCTAACATTAATTAATTTCTCCACCATCTTATAGCAGATCTTAGTGTCCCTAAAACATTAATTTAGAGTCTCCACAAAAAACTTATACACAGGAAAAGTATTTATAACAAGAAAACTTGGTTAGAATGGTTATCAGTAGCAAAGATAATATTTTAAGTTCCAATCAAAATTAAGTTCAAGGTGGGGTGTAATATAATGACATAGTACTGCCATGATTAATGTTTCTCCTGTGTCTTGCCAAATTATGTTCCCCACTTCTGTTAGTTGAAATTAGATACAGAATAATGCAGAAATTTTTTCCCTAGAGAAAATACTGGGAGAAATGTATGAGTTATGACAACTAGAAACAAGTGATAAAGATTTGAAAATTGCTAAAATCAATTAGATCTAAATAATTAAAATTTTTTCCACAAGAAAACACTGGGGAATTAAGTTCATTCCTTGAATTTTAAAGTAGAAACTCAAGTTTCCAAAGGGGGGAAAAAAAAACTATACTGTTGAAACCTGATATCTTCTTAGAATACTATAGTCTTAGATTAGAGAACGAGTTAATAAGAGAGAGAGTTTGAGATCCAAAGTTTATATTTATTTTTAATTTTCATATTTAAATTAAAAAATACTCCATATATATTAAAATAAAACTTAAAGTATTTATTTGAGAGTCCCAAAATAGTCCTCAAAGAACTGCATTGAGTCTACTAGAAAAGATACTTTATTTTCTCTTGTATTGACTCTGCTTCTATTTGATCTCCAGAGAAATATGTTTGATGAGTTTGTTATACCTTTATACACTGATATGTTTATTTTACTATACTGGTAAGAATAGGATAAATTCTATCTTACTTTGTGTCATGAGAACATAATGAAATATGTGTTAATTTTTCTATAATTTGGGGTGGATAATGGCAGAATTAAGGGATTCCATTCAAGAGTAACTCAATTTTCTCAAGGATGCAAAAGGCAAATCCTTGGTTAAGGGTGAAAGTGAATTTAAGATCTAAGGGGAAAAAAAGACATTTTGAAGAGTTGCTTGGGGAAAAATAATTAAAAACAAGGATTAGCATAATTAAGGATGAATGAAAAAGATTGGCCTAGAGCTTAGATTACAGGCAAGCATTTTTAGTTTGAATTACAAAATCCTTAATAAACATTCTTAAGTATTTCCTTTTCAACAGATGAGTTTCCCAGAGGCTACTGAGGAACCAGGATCATAATGCAGACTCAGTGCTCTTTGTAAATGGTTGTCCATTCCTTTATTTACCCAGAGTAAAAACAACAGTAAACAACAAATAATAATATAGGAAAGAAAGAAAAACTCTTTTATTTTCTTTTTATTGTTCTTGGTTCCAAGATATGTCATATGACAAGTCTGAAGGGCTGTTTGAGTCTTAGAAGCAGAAGAGAAATTAAGAGATGATCTGCTCAGAATGTCAATGTGGAAAATAATCAATGAAGTTGTTCCATATTTGGATATTTGAAAGATTAACTCAAAGTTTAATCTCTCAGTTGTGTATGATCTGAAGCATGAAGAGATCTCAGAAAGCTGATGTCTGTTCTCAAACCACAGGTCACTTGACCAGATTGAGAAACCTATCATATCACCTCTGTCTTTGTGGTCTCCCCACCCATTTTCTTTTATACTAGATTCCCTCTTTTACAAAATATTTTTAAACTTAGTATTAGTGTGGTCTCCTACTACTGAAGGAGCCTGTATTTCAGTCCTAACTTACACAACAAATACAGTTTTCATATACAAAATAACATTTTACAAAATGATACCTCTTCAGTACCCTTAGACAAAAAGTAGAGTTATTATCAAGGGTTATTAGAAGAAATCACTGCTTGTAACAAATTACAATTTGATTTCCAAATATCTCTACATCAAAGTTTAATACAATAAACATACTTTTATTATTTTAATGAAAATTATTATTTATATAAGGAATAGGACTGGAAAACTAGTGATTGCAGTTTCTTTACTTAAATTCGTAAAGGAAATATAAGAATAGGGTTAGAATCTCCAGTGCTCAGGGAGGCAGTTGAAATGGGAAATAATTAAATTCAGATTATATGAGGCAAAAATCCGAGTGAGGAAGAAGCTGATAGTGAACATAAAAATTGTCTTAAGCAGCACAGCTAATGTTGAAAAGAAAAATGAAAAGAAAATGAAAAGAAAAATATTCATGACTTGAATATTAGTAGAGGTGAGTGCACAGAAAGTTGTGCCTAGGAAATTCAATATTATTCAGTATTATTGTTGAATAAATATTCAACAAATATTTATTAGATGTCTCCTTTATGGTGCCAGGGATACAGTGGCAAACAAAGAGCCCCTTCATTCATTGTGGTTAATTCTATCAGACTAAATAGTTAATAATCAATAAACAAATAAATGCACAAAGTGTTAAGTGATCATATACTCTGTGAAAATAAGTATATACCGTCTTGGCTAGACAATGGTGGATTCTGTATTAGAAAGAGTGGTCTGAGACTTCCCTAAGAGGGTAAATGACTGATGCAAGCTGGGAAGTTATGCAAAGGTCTGAGGAAGAAGATTCCAGAAAAAATGAAACACTGGATACAAGGCCCCTAACACAGGAGATGCTTGGTGTGCTTGAGGAATACCACAAAAACCAAATGGCTGAAATGAAGTGAGCAATGGGAAAAGAGGTAGTATATGAAATGAGAGAGGTTGCCAGGGCCAAATTAATGTAGATGTGGCAATAATTTTGGATTTTTTTAAGATACATGGAAAAATTGCAGGGACTTTAGAGAATAAGTGATATGAAATTTGGCATAGCTTTAATGATAGCATTCTGTTCAGTGTGTAGAAAACTACACTGTTGAGTGCAAGGGTAGAATCAGGGAGACCTCTCAGGTGCTAGATAATAAAAGGCTTGCAAGACAGATAGTTTAAGATAGAGATACATTAGGAAGAGGTGGTTGGACTGTGCATATGTTTTAAAGAAAAAAATCAACAGAATTTGCTAATATGTATCAATAGATGAGGAATATGAGATAAGGAGATATGTCTATAATATCTCGAAGGTTTTTAGCCTTGGCAATAGGGATGATAGGGTTACCATCTAGTGGGTTAACAAGAAATAAGAAAAGGGAAAAGAAGACTTGAGGAGAAGATGAGGGTTTAAATTTTAGCATAGTGGCTTTGATTTGTTGACATCTAGACTTTCACATGCAGATGTCAGATAGGAAAATTCATATACCTGGCATTCGAATACAAATGTCATTTAAACTCATAGTTCTGGATGCAATCATTAAGAGAGATAAGATGAGAGTTTCACTGAATGAGTCTGAAGGTTCTCCAAATTTAGATATTGGGAAGGTTCAGCAACAAATGTTTAGTAAAGTAGGGGAAAGAGAGTGGGAGGAAAGGAAGTGTTTCAAGAGAGAGGGCATGATCAACCATGTCAAATGTAACAAGTTGAGTAAAGTGAGGCCAGAAAAAGTAACACTGGTTGTAGCAACATGAGGGTCATTGCTGTCTCAATGGGTTAATAGCTGTTTTATTAAGGTTGAGAAAATAAAATATGACTGTGGTAAATTCAGGAGAAAATGGGAGGAGGGGGAAACAAAAACAGCATTTTTTTTACGAAGAGAAACAGGGAAACCAGGTGGTTTCTTCAGAGGGAATTTGATGTCCAAAAAGATTTTATGAGTTTTTAGTATGGGAGATATTGTCGCATTGGGGTATGATGATGATGATGATGATAATCCAGTTGAGCTGGACACGTTGATAATGTAGGGTTGAAATGGGTCCATTGCAGGGGTCACATCTTTGAATAGATGGGATTCAGAATATAAGTAGAGAGACTTGCCTAAGAAAGCTGTATGGATCGTTTCACCACCATAGCAGAAGAGAAGGCCAAGTAAGGCAGGGTTCCAGCTAAAATGGTAGATGTGGCTTTGGGGGTGCATAGAAGTTATTTTTGGTTTGCTACTGCTTGTTCAGTGAAACGAGAAGTATGGATATCAATAAAGAGTGAGGATTTGGAGAGTAGACTTGATAGTTTGAGGAGAATGGAAATTATTGCTTCTGATACAGGAAAAAAAAACTAGGGAGAAGGAGTAGCTTTCTGGGCAGCAATAAAGCTCACTTGAAATTAATACTTAAAAACTTAAAATGATGTTTGCTATGGCTATTTTTTTTCAACTGCATTTAGAGGAAGTGGTTCTGGAGTTGTGTAAATAGAAGTAGATGCCTTTCTGGGTTATGTAAGGCCAACTGGCCCAAGGCAGGGGAACGCAATCAGATTCACAGGTTGCATCAGACCGAAACTCTCCGGACCACCCAGTTCCAGAAACTGACCTGGGGACTTTCCACCCGGCCCAGCCTTCCTGTCTTTCGAGGGGCGGGACTAACGGTCCCCCGCGATACCCTAAAAGACCACCAAATAAGGAATACCCTGCGCCCTCCCGGATTCACCACACCCCTTTCCTTTCTTCCCCTATAAATTCTGCCCAAACCCTCGCCCGGGCGCAACTTCTCTGGCCCCTTTCTCTCGGACCAGTGAACCTCGCCCGGGAGCGCTCCCTAATAAAGCTCACTTGAAGCTTTCCTCTGTTTCGTGGTGCCGTTTGTTAAGATACGACCTTACAGGTTAAATCTATTTACAGTTAAAAAATTCAAATATAAATGTGTTTGGGATATATGAGGATTCCTGAAATACTGTGCTGAAGGTCACTGAAGTATAAAAGCCATTCACATGGACCTTATTACTATCTGCTGCCAAGGGAGCTGACAGAAAACATCTAGAAGAAAACTGAAAGGCCCTTGTAAAATATCTTACAAAACAAAGGGAAATGACTTGAAGTTAGTCAGATGATGTTGAAAGAAAAAAGAAGTGAGTAGTTTAACCAGCTGATGTTATGTTCAAAAAGAAAAGCGACATTAAAGTATGCCACTGGAGTATTTTTTCTGAAGGAGTAGTGTTACCGACTCCAAGCTCGCTCTGCTCGCCACCCGACAGGCCAATGAATCGGAGACGAGGTGTCGAGGCAAGGAATACGACTTTATTCGGAAAGCCGACAGACCAGGAAGATGGCAGAGTAGTGTCTCTGAAAAACCAACTTATGGGGGTCTGGATGCCGGTTTCTTTTACAGAATCCGAGAGGGAGAGGCAATGAGGAAGTAAAGTAAAAGGGCCAGCAGTCTTGCAAAACGTCTCCAGTAATGACCATCCTTGGTTTAGGGGATGTGTTAATTTCTTCTTTCTTGCAGCAATTCACAGGTGGGCAGGGTCAGGTTGCCTCCCTGAGAGCTGAACAGGAGAGGGGCTGGGTTCCCTGAGGCAGGCCATTATGAATGATTATAATAACAAAAGCAATGAAAAGCAAAGGTTAAAGTCAAAGAAACAGATCCAATATGGAGTCTGATTTAGCTCTTCCTTGTTACATTAGTAGCGTGAATGTTAATATCTCTCCCTTCCCTACTATATCAGAATCCATAGGAGCAAGAAAGTGTTTAGATTTATAGAGTCATGTAGAAAAAGAGAGTGACTAGGGAAAAGGTGTGAAAATGGTCAGTTGTTCATAAGTGAAGCTATTTTTGGAAATCACTTTTAAAAGTGTTACAGAGAATGGTAGGAATTAAACTGAGAACATTTGTTTACTCACTGGGCAAAATGTTCTCATAGAGTAAATAAGAAGTGGTGGGAAAGTAAGCAGAAACAATCGCTTTGAAGAGCAATTTTGTATTAGTTAATAGAGTTAAACATGTGCATTCACTGAGATCCATCAATCCAACTTCACAGACTGCGCTCCTGAGAAACCCTCATATATGTGGAAGAGGAAAAGGCCGTGAGACGCTCTGAATCTTCAGGTTGACAGAAAAATGAAAACAACCTAAATGGGAATTATAAATGGTCTGAATAAATAAAGATGTTATAGTATTATAGGTGATAGCAGGTAAAGAAAATAAACTATATTTACACACATCAACATGAATGAATCTAAAATCTCAGGTGGATTAAGACACCAGTTGCAGGAAGGCACACACACAATGATAGTAACCTAGGTAAATTATAAACAGACACAAAATGATATCCAATTTCAAGATTGTTTATGTAGACACATGTGTTTTGAAAATATAACTGCTAAATAGAAAGCATACATAGCAACTTCAAGATGATGGTTATTTCTGAGTAAAGAATGAGTATGGGACCAGAACATGGTTCAATGCTTTAATTATATCTCTTAGAATACATTTTATTTCTTAGAATGAAAGAAAGAGAGAAAAAATATAGAAAAAAAGAAACAGAAGAATATGCTGAATAAGGAGCCTGACATTTGCTACATAATACTGGGAGGGAGACTTACCCAGGCTCTTTTAAGCTGATGAAGAGTTGTCCAGCTTGAAGAGATTAGCCTTGGATAAATCCTTCACGTCTGGCATTGATTTCTTATTTCCACTAGCCTTGCTCCATTTGCTGTGTGCACCAACACGTTGAAAAAAATTTATACTGTTTTAAAATAATTTAATTTTGCCTTTATTTAAGAAGTATTTTGCCTGAAAGTGTCAAGATATTCTCACTCTAATGACAGCTACAATAAAAAGAAAAAAAAATAAAATAAAAGCTAGCACCAATTGGGTAATTTAATGCGATGAAGTTAGTTACTCTGTGCATTCAGTAGAGAGCCAGTGCTAAACTCTCAATTTTTTATATTTTTTTTATTTAACCTTCCCTATAGGCCTATAACCTCAAATACTTTTCTGCATAAGACAAGCACATGATTTGGAGACGGCAGCTTCTTAATTAACTGCCATGGGAATGTTTAGGTGTGAAATTAGTCACCAGAGGGAGCCCATATTATTCCTCAAAAGCAATCTCAAAAGACTAAGGCCAAAATGAAAATACATGTAGAGACTGGGGCATAGAAGTTCAAGGAGAGTACAGAATGTTCTTTTACAGTTTCTTAAATTGCAGTTTCCTCTCAATTTCAAGCTTCAGAATCAACTAACTTTGATAGATGCAAAGGCTTTTTTATAGCAAAGACACAGGAAGAAACAAAATACCTTTTTTTCCCCTCAGTGGCCGTTTATCCATTAACCTTCATGTTTACTTAACATGAAAACTACTTTTGTATATTCTCATTCAATTTACCCATGAATAAGACATTTTATTAAGTTTCTGGGCAGATTAACTGTGATCATTTCCAAACAATGCAAGTGTCAATAATTTGCCGGATTCTTTTCAAAATGAAATCAAGATTGCCCATGTATTTAGCAAATCAAATTGTCTACATTTTGGTCTTTTAATCTAGTTTTAAAGAAAGCACAGTTTGAAAGCAGAAAAAACTCCTCACTCCAAAGTACTTCTTATTGTGAAATTTCATAATTTTATGATTCTATGAGATGGAATCTATAAAAAGATTGTTAATCAATCAATTCAAGCTCGCTGAGCAGTGTAGCACTTTTTTTAGAGAAACTCGGAACAAAATTCAAGCAGGCATTTTGGTACTCCACAATTGAATCATTTGTATGCTTGAGTAGACTGAGATGGAACAAAATGCCGTATGCAATATACTGTATGATCTCTATTGGCTTTGTTTACCCAGATATTAAACTCAAAGAACTAGAGCAAGATCATGGATTATTCAGATTTTTTAAAATGTTAAACTCTCATATATCTATCATTGAAAATATGACTGAAACTCTACTGGAACCTGTATAACTTTTCAGTCTGTAACGATGACTTAAGTTGACTGACTTGCCTTTGCATGTTGAATTCTGCAAATACTGTCTTTTTTTATTGAAGTACAGTTGACTAACACACAATGTCATATTAGTTTCAGGTGTACAGTACAGTGATTCAGTTATATCTATATCTATATATCTCACTCTCTCTATATATCTTCTTTTTCAAATTCGTTTCCCTTATAGGTTATTACAAAATATTGGGTATAGTTCCCTGTGCTATACAGCAGGTCCTTGTTAGTTATCTATTTTACATACAGTAGTGTGTATATGTTAATCTCATCCTCCAAATTTATCCCTCCTGCCCTTCCCCATTGGAAACCATAAGTTTGTTTTCTATGTCTGTGGGTCTATTTCTGTTTTATAAACAAGTTCATTTGTATCTTTTTTTTTTTTTTCAGATTCCACATATAAACAATATCATATGATATCTGTCTTTATCTGTCTGGCTTACTTTACTTAGTATGATAATCCCTAGGTCCATCTACATTGCTGTAAATGGAATCATTTCATTCTCTTTTTATGGTTGAGTAATATTCCAGTGTGTGTGTGTGTGTGTGTGTGTGTGTGTGTGTGTATTACATCTTCTTTATGCATCCATTTATCGATGAACATGGAAATTTAGGTGGCTCCCTTGTCTTAACTATTGTAGATAGTGCTACAATGAACATTGGGGTGTATGTATCTGTTCAAAGGAAAGATTTCTCCAATATATGCCCAGGAGTGGGATTGCAGGATCATATGGTAACTCTATTTTTAGTTTTTTAAGGAACCTCCATACTGTTCTCCATAGTGGCTGCACCCATTTACATTCCCACCAATAGTCTAAGAGGGTTCACTTTTCTCCATATCTTTTCAAGCATTTGTTATTTGTAGACTTTTTGATGGTGGCCATTCTGACTGAGTGAGGTGACAACTCCATCCTAAAATTCTCAGGCAAATGGAGTGAAGCCTGCAGCTACCGTGCAAACACTCAACTTTTGAATCCTAAATGTTCATTTATTTTACTCTACTGCTTCCCACCCATTTAGCAACTCATTTCCCACCGCTGCCTTTCCTATGCCTATTTGGAAGAAAGCCGTAGCTAAAGTAGACCATGCATTTGGCCCCATTTCTGAATCTTTATGTAAAGTGTAGTGTAGTGGTTATTGGATATGTGTTCTGGAGAGAAAAAGTCTTGATTCCTGATCTTGGCTGCAATATTGTCTACCTGTGTGTTCTTGGGGAATTTACTTAAACTTTCTCTTTATTTTCTGATTTTAAAACTGGGTTACTAATAGTTCTTACCTCATACAGTCACTGGCAACATTAAATAAGCCACCTACTTGTTAAGAATATTGTCAAGAACATGGTAAATTCTCAGTAGATGTTATTTGTTGTTATCACTGCTTGTCTTTTCATTATCATTGGTAGTGTTGTTGTTATATTCAATGAAGAGTCCAATTTTGACCATCCCATAATCTCCACATTTCACTCTCCTCAAGCATACATGCACACACAGACATACGCATAAACACACATATTCATTGCTGATAAAATATTAAATGGATGAGTGTGCAGCAGGAGACTTGTGTAACTTGATGCATTTGAAGCCATTATCTACAGAACTGCTGCTTTGGGAGTCATACAACACAACTGTGGTAAGAAGCTTAGATCTCAATCTCAGTCCGGTGAACATGGATCTGACCTACAAGATGGTGGTTGTGGAGGAGGTGGGGAGAATGATGGAGGCAAAGGGCAATTGTAATGTGATAGGAAGAGATAGAGAGATCAAGAAGGATCTGTACATTTCAAACCATTTTTACCACGTGTCTACTAGAAGATGTCTGATTGACAAAACTAGCTCATAATGGAAATTTAAAACAACAACAACAAAATTACAGTGATAGTTTTCTCAATTAAATTTAGCAATAGAGTAAACATAAACAAATACAATTATATTTTCCTCTGAAATGCTATCCAAGGAATTTTCCCCTGATTTGTAGTTGTCATCTATGACCACAGATGTCACTTCAAAGTATAAAATTCTGTATTCTTCTAATCTTATAAAAATTAAAATAATTACTAGTGGTTCATTGAAAAGACTATTGATGCCTTCTGTTTAATTTTTATGCTATAGCATGAAGTTTTTTACACAGAAAAGAAGCTTTTGGGGTTCATCTCATATTTATTTATCTTTCATGCTTGTGAGGGCTTGGGACGTGAGCTGTCCTTCGAGTTTTTTTTTAAAGAATAAGGAGTCATGTATGACAGTGAAAGAGTTTTTTAAATTTAATTTAATTTAATTAATTTATTTATTTTTGGCTGTGTTAGGTCTTGTTGCTGCACGCGGGCTTCTTCTAGTTGCGGTGAGGGGGGCTACTCTTTGTTGTGGTGCATGGGCTTCTCATTGCAGTGGCTTCTCTTGTTGCGGAGCACAGGCTCTAGGCACGCAGGCTTCAGTAGTTGTGGCTCGTGGGCTCTAGAGCACAGGTCCAGTAGTTATGGCTCATGGGTTAGTTGCTCCATGCCAGGCATGTGGGATCTTCCTACACCAAGTTTCGAAACTGTGTCTCCTGCATTGGCAGGTGGACTCTTAAACACTGACCCATCAGGGAAGCCTTAAACAGTTATGATGGTAACTATATACACAGGCAGTTCTCACTTCTCTGGCAGTGCCAGATAATAAAATACACACACAACTGAAATTGTGTAAAGTGATCTTAATCAATGGGAAAAACTATGATTATTCTGTGACCTTTAAAAATGTTTGCCAACGGGCTTCCCTGGTGGCGCAGTGGTTGAGAGTCTGCCTGCCAATGCAGGGGACACGGGTTCGTGTCCCAGTCCAGGAGAATGCCACATGCCACGGAGCTGCTGGGCCCGTGAGCCATGGCCGCTGAGTCTGTGCATCCGGAGCCTGTGCTCTGCAATGGGAGAGGCCACAACAGTGAGAGACCCACGTACTGCAAAAAAAAAAAAAAAAGAAAAAATAAGAAAGAAAAAGAACTGCCTATAGGTATATTGAGACTTATCTTAATCTGTTATCCATTTCCTTGCCACATCTATTGGCCCAGGCAGAGTCTCCACATGCACATCTCAATGCTCATAAAATATCCATAATTTATCTCTCGTATAGCTGAGTAATTATTATACCTATCCTCAAGAACTTCACAGTATCTGTAGAGACATATGAAAGATATAATATAAACCACCATAATTATTAAACAATCTACTAGGTGATAATTGCTACAGAAAAGAATAGATATTTAAATGAGGAAAAAATAAAAATAGCTGACTAGAATATGGTCAACTTTTAGACACTTTTTTCTGTCTGCTGTTTAGTAATGAGAAAAATTGCTTATGAGTAAATTCTAATGTTTGAAACCAATTATAATTTGTTTGTTTTTACCAATTCAGGATAACCCTATCAGAAATTTAGGGAGGAAATAATTTCTCCTTTGCATTAAGATCTAGAGAAGATTTATTCAAGACAGGATTTGATGCCATCTCCCATGTTTCAGCCAGTTAGAACTGTCTCATTTTAATCTATCTGCTTTTGAAGAACTGCAGATGAATGATCTCAACATCCTGAAATCTTTTAAGTGCAAGCAAATCACTGCTAGGAAAGCTAAATTTCTTCTTTAAGAAAAAAAAATCTTGCATCTCCCTTCATCCTTTAATTGGAAGGCAATTAGTTTATTCACTGTTTTCACTACTGGTACTTGGAAAGAATCCTTTCTTATCTTCACCTTCTATTTTGGAGGTAGGGTGTGCTTATCCAGGCAGAACTTACTGGCTCTCCATCTACACTGCTATGCGTTCTAACTTGGCCTGACTTTGTGTGTATTTTTCATACTGCCTATAATAAAAAATGTATCCATTCCTTAGTATATTCTGTGGATGTATCTCCTTCTGCCATGTGTTAATGGTTTTCTTAGCATGATAAGCACAGAAATTAAGTAAAATGCTTTCATCTCCCAGAAGGACTGTATTTAATATCTCACATTTGATTTCAGAATTAATCTGAAGCATTTTGAGAGACTCTATTACTCAATAAAAAGAAACGATCAGAGGGCTTCCCTGGTGGCACAATGGTTGAGAGTCTGCCTGCCGATGCAGGGAACACGGGTTCGTGCCCTGGTCCGGGAGGATCCCACATGCCACAGAGCGGCTAGGCCCGTGAGCCATGGCCGCTGAGTCTGCGCGTCCGGAGCCTGTGCTCCGCAACGGGAGAGGCCACAACAGTGAGAGGCCCGCGTACCGCAAATAAAAAAAGAAATGATCAGAAATAGTTCCAGCATGCTAGTTAAAGTTGGCTAATGGAACACAAATGTTAGTACCAAAAATTGTTATATTTTATATACTCAGATTTCTGAGGATTTAATATACCATTCCGTTGAAATTTTTCTAGTGGATCATATTAAATTCCCAAATGAGATTCTTTTATTTGCAGGGAAGAAAATGAAAACATAAGCTAATAAGCTGAAAAAAAGTACAATGTATATCTGTGGAAATAAAGATATAAATTTGAGCTAATGGCTCTATTCATATGGGACACTAAATAATCTTTTAATTATATTCTATTAAATGTGCTAACATTTCAAAAGACCTGCTTTTTACCTGATATTGTGTTATTTTTTTTAATATAATGATGAATAAACATAGACTCTAATTTCAAGAAGATTATACTTTTCTAGAAAAAAATGTACATGCCAACAAACATTTGAAATGCACATTTATATTTCAAGAAGTGGTGGGGGAAGTTAACTTTCTGAGTCATGAGAAGTGGGCTGATGCAAGTGAGGGTTCTATCAAAAGTGACAAATTTGCAGAGTTTGGAATGAGGGAAAGATTACATGAATCTTTTACTTTATAGAAATTTCCTTTAGTATAGAATTTTACTTTACAGAATGTTCCTTTTAGTTTGTAGAACTTTTGTAATCAGTTTGGTTTACAGTTGTGGATGTTCAACAAACTTTTATCTTCTCCCTCTCCTCAAACACTACTAAAAATGCTCTATGTGAATTAATAAAAAGAGAACAAAAAGGGAAATTTCAGCAAACAGTCATTTAAGCAATTTTTGGAAGACTGAAATCAGCTAAATTAGAACAATTGACTTAGTAGGGTAGAGGAAACTTCATACTAAAATTCTTAGAGATGGAGAAAACCTGAAGACTTGAGGACAAAAGAATTATGTACTGCAGACCTGATATACATGGGCTCAAACAAAAATATACTCTGAGCCTTAACTCCCAAAAATGAGGCAGGAGGAAAAAAATAAGTTTATTCTCAAGGGAATCCGAACTGGAAATGCTCTGAACTCAGGTGTCTCAGCCCAGCAATGAACAAAGATGAGCCTGAAAGCTAGAAGCATGTGGTGGGTACAGGAGAGTCTGAAAGCTGACCAGGCTTCTTCCCATTGTCTGCTTTTAGAATCAGTCAACCACACAAGCCCTCAGAAAGGAGACCGGGAGATTCTTCTGTGGAAGATTAAATTGCTCCAGAAAAAGATTTTGTAATACAAGTATTTAAGGGCTCTTTAATGCAAGCTATTTTTAACACGGGCTTTCCACAGGATGTCCACAATCAATAAGGTCTGCTTAAACATTTGGCTCTCCCAAAACTGTTTTTAAGACAAAATATCACATGTTAGAGGAAAAAAATCAAAATGTACTGTGTGGATGGGAGGGAAACTGTGGTTTATAGAGGTAGATATAAGAGATAAGTCTCTTCTACTATAAAAGAAAGCAAATAGGTAAGTGTCCGTATTTGATAAAACAAGGAATAGCAACATATGTGTACTATAATATTTATAAACATGCAGGTACAAACCAGAAGAAACAGCTACACATAGTGGTCTGCTAATTTTTATTTTAGATCATATTTTAAATATATATGATATTAATTTGATAAAATAAAATTGTTTAAAGCATTTTCTACACTGTCATATAAATAGGCTATTTTTTCAATGAATTAATTTCTCTCTCTTTGCTGTTCATTTATACTTTTAATCAATCTGGATTTTATTTTAAGATAAAATTAATAGCTTAAGGATCTAACTTTGTCTTTTCGGTTCCAAAGAGTAAGTTAGTCACATAAACTCCATTTTAAAACCATCACATTCTTTTCCCAACAATTTGAAGGCCTACCTTCATCACATACTAAATTTTTTTACATGTTCTTGGTCTTGTTGTAGACTGTGAATTCTGTGCCAATTATCTTCTTGAATAATTCCATGATAAGCCCTCATTATTTGAATCACTGTAAGAACATATTGCTTTTTGATATACCCATTTATTTGTTGTGCTGTAGTGGTCAGAAAATCCTCATGTAAAATAAAATGAATGCCAAAGGCCCTTGCCCTGGTTTGGAGTTAGGGTAGTTTAGAAAGGTGACTTGGTTAATACTTGAGCATGTGATGAATCTGGCAGCAGAAATAAGAAGACAAAATATCATTTAAACTGATCCTCCTTGAGTTTCATGGACAAAAAAGGGGCCTTCAGAAGGCTGCTATCTCCTTACCCTGAGCACATTTATCCACTCACTTCTTTACCTCTAACTACATCTTCCAGTCTTGAACTATGGATACTTTCAAGGGTTAACTTCTCCATCTGTTCATGACACCCTCTCCCCACTCACCTAACAAGGACATTGTTCCAATTACCCTCATTTTCCTTTCCACTGGATCACACCCATCAGCAGGCAAACTTTGTGTAATTTCTCCATCCTAAATAAATATTTAATTAAATAAATTAAGTAGTAAAGAGCAAACAACTAAAATAAAAGCTCTTTGGACTCCCTGTCTCTTTCTATTTTCTATCCCATCTCTCTTCACTGTAGCAAAATGATTTGTTTCTTATGATTTTTCTATCCTCACTGACCCTGGATGTTAGATTCTTATCTTCTATTAAGCTCTCCCCGATAATACTGTTGCTTTAATCACTCTACTAAAGTGTATTTTGCCAAGATCACTGCTGACAACTCTGTTTCCACATCTACTAGTCAATTCTCAAGTCTTTCATCTGGTTTGATTCATCAGCAGTGATCATTCTCACTATCCTGAAACGCTGTTTTCAGGTAGCTTCTTAAGGACACCACACTCTCCTGATTTTCCTACTTCCTCAATTGTTACTCACTTTCCTTACCTCCCAATCTCTATAATTTGGCATGTGCAGAACTCTGCCTTTAAACCTCTTCTCTAACTCTGCTCACTCCCATGTGATTTCATCTAGCTCCATTGATTTAAAAGTCATATACTCTCCAGTACTTCCCAAATGGCACACCCTTCCTTCCTAGATCTTCTTGAATTCATGAATCAAATTATCAATTGCCAAAATTACCTGTATTTTAATAGGCCTCTCCAATTTGAGCCTTGTTATTATGTCCTTGACTTATGATGCATTGCTGGACTTTCTCAAGTCTTTTTGCCCTGTAATTATTCTGTCCCTCCAACTTTCCCATTGTTTAAACCAAATGTTTTGCAGTCACCTTTTATCCTTCTTTTTATCTTACAAACTTCATCCATTTTTTTAGTAAATCTTGTTGGTTATTAGTGAAATATTCAAATTGGTACCACTTTTCATGCATCCAGTGTTTTCTTCCTGGTCCAAGTAATCATAGTCTCTCACCCAGACAACCATGGTAGTCTACTAAATGGATACTTTGTTTTTAACTTCTTTCTACTCTCAATATAGCAACCTGAGTGGACTGATTGTGTTTATTATTTCACAATGTGTATATATATATATATATATATATATAAAAATATATAAATCAAGTTATATACCTTAAATATATACAATTTTAATTTATCAGTTATACTTCAGTAAAGCTGGGGGAAAACAATCTCTTGGTTCAAGCTACTTCTCTTTTCAAGTACTGTAAATGGCTTCTGACCCCAGTCAAAGTGAAAGCCAATGCCTTCCCATCAGGGCATAGCCTTCTGTTACTGCCTCTCCCCATTGTTTCACACTTTCCTTCAGTCACTACACTCTAGTCTTCACCTTATTCTTTAACAAGGCAAACCCACTCCAATATGAAGGCCTTTACACATGCTCTTTGTTTTGCCTAGAAATAACTTTCTCCACATTTCTAGTTCTCCCCTTTCAGGCTGCTACACTGCATCAAATAACTAATTAAGTGCTACTTATCAATCCGGCCATTCCTGATTATTTTTTTCAAAAAGCCAACATCCCCAAGTTTTGTTTACAGAGGAAAAGTAGAAACAACTTGGAAGTACAGAAAGTAAAAAAGAGTAAAAGTCCACACCAAACACACAGTGTCTCCTTTTATAAGGAATGACCGTATTAGTGAATAAGCGCTCCCAAGTTTTCTCATGAGTAAAGCCTTTGCAAAATATCCTTTCCTAAAAATTCCATCTATTCCCCTTTATTTTTCTCCTATTTGAGAAAAATCATTTTAAAGGCATTGTGTCTTCCACATAACTGTTCTTCAGGTATTTGTAAGAAATTATTTTTGTCACCTCTTTATCTTCTCTTCTCCAAAATAAATACCCTGTTTTTGACTGCTTTCTATTTCTATAAATTTAGAAATAAAATATGTTGTCATATTTGACTTTTTTTCTCCATCACCTCTAAATAGAAATAGTATTCTCAGCTTCCCATCTTTAAATTAATTTAGCAATCTGTGAACTTTTGTCTGAGTCGGTGTACAAAAATTAGGTTGGAATTTTCCTATAATATTCAAATTACCTACAATTTAAATGTACTATTTATCATATTTTTCTACCGTTTTGAACTTTCAGTATATTCTTGCAAGAGAAGATTAAAACAAGGTTTGAGTTCACTCATTCTACCTTCTCATTTTATTCTATTTATGCTGTATTGCTGAAATTTTTTCCATACAACAGACCTATCCCTCCTACTTTTTATTAATCAAAACAAAACAAAGCAGACAAATACAACTTCTATGAATTATGTTTGTAATATTTTATAAACTTCAGTTCATTCTGGCTCTGGTTTTAATCCAGGCTCTGGCTTTCCTTATCTATACCTCCTTCCATGAATAAAATCCATCTCATAATTTTCAGGGATGCTGGGTGTTTGATGTGTGCTTTGGCCAATTTTTTCCTGGGATAATTTGCTGCTATATGGTTCAAACTTCTTTCTTTAATGTTTTTAATATCTCTTGGTCAATATTCCATATGAGAGCCTCATTCACTGTCACAATACAAATATCAGGGTTTTCAATATGGATCTGGGTCCAATTCCCAGCTCTGATGTATGTAAACCTGGACATTCCCCACAATCTTTGTGAATTTTATATTCTTGAACTACAAAATGATGAAAAAAACTTACATCCTGTGATTTTTAGTGTTTTTGTTTACACTAATATTTTAAAAATATCTTGGACAAACTAGATGTTCGATAAACAACATGATATAGCCATGAGATTATATATTTTATGATTTTAATTTTTAATAATAAAGCACATGTGAACTATGTTTTAATTACCTCTGTTTATTTTTATTACTATGTTATTTTTTATTTTGCTGCTGAGAACTTCAAGGTGGCTATCTTAGTCAGTTCAGGTTGCTATAACAAACTAGACTGAGTGGTTTAAACAACAGAAATGTTTCTCACAGTTCTAGAGGCTGGAAAGTCCAAGATCAAGGTTCCAGCTAATCCAGTGTCTGGTAAGAGCATGTTTCCTGGTTTGCAGATGGCTGTCTTCTCGTGTGTCCTCATGTGGTAAAGAGCAGAGAGCAATCAACTCTCTCCTGTCTCTTCTCATAAGGGCACTAATTCCATTCGTGAGAGCTCTGCCTTCATGATCCAATTTCCTCCAAAAGGCCCCACCTCCAGTACCATTACATTAGGGATGGGGATTTGGGCTTCAGTATATCAACTTGGGAGAGGGGCACACGTATTCAGTCCATAACATTGGCATAATAATCTTTCACCATTCCTGGTATTTATTCTCATTAACATAAATTAGATCCAAACTAGCAATCTCCCTATTCTCTTATTCTGAGAGGTGAATTTGCCAACAGTGTTAGCCGGGATGCTCTGACAAATGGGATTTCCAGTAGATTTCCAAAATAGTGGAGTTCTTTCACTACCACAAGTCTAGTTTCTATGTGGATGTTGTATTCCATTTTAGAGAAGCATGCCTAGGATGCCAGCTGACTTTTAAAATGCTTCCACATAAATACTGCCTTTGTTGGATTATATCATAAAGACATAGGCAAAACAAGGTCTTTCTTTTGGAAAAGAAAGACTCATGGCACTTCTGAGTCCCCCATCCATGTAATAGAGGAAAACAATTTCTATCATCATACTTAGAGATCTAAGTGGAAAATATTAAAACTTGAAACAAAAAGAAGTAAAAATGCCACCTGTGCCCCAGTGTTCTGTAGTTCTCTATCTAGAATTTCAGAGTTGGCTTGGAATTCCTAGTTTTTTAACTCTATAATTTCTCTATTCCAGTATCAGCAGAAGCAGTTTTTATTCTTGTCAAAGATAAGTCATCCTAAATGTGACACATAGGGCTAGTGAGCACAGAGGTGAGGCAGGAAGTAGGCTGTGTGACCTAATAGGTGTGATTCCAGGATTCTCTTTCACACATAGTAGCTCCCACTGACTGCTGCTTGAAACTTCTCTATTGGGTTTTTATACCATGACCATTAGCTACTTGCTAAAAATGCACAATTCTTCCAGAAAAAAATTTGTACTTGAATGTTGCCTGTCACTATAAATCACTTGGGTGGAAACTATCAGGAAAAATATTAAGATAACCTATTTTTGCATTTTTTCTGCCATGTACTGTCTGTATAAGGTGAGTAAACTTGCATTCTCCATTAACCTTATTTTTGTCATTTGTAAAGTGACATATTGTACTATAGATCACTTAGATTTCTTGCAGGAATCAACTAAGACAATTTTATAAAAACATTTTATAAATTATAGGTTGAATTACACATGCTTTTAGAGGGAAAAGTAAAGCATAGCCTGCTATTTTGAAAAGACTGGGGGCTTTGCATTTAAACAGACTTGCCCTAAGTGCTGGATTCTGCTGCATGCTGGTCATGTAATCTTGTCCAAGCAACTTTCCCTCTCTAAAGCTCAGTTTCCTCATCTGTGAAGGGTATGACATCATCCATATGTATGAAAGTATTATAGTAATTACTTTTGAAAGTAATTATCATTGACCTAATATAAGGGCCTGCCACTTATGGTGCTGAAAAGTACTAATTCTTCACTTGGTTTTCTCACTTTAATGTGCAGAAGGACGTTAGAGAAAGTTTTCATGAGGAAAGGAAGAGAGCAAGAGATGAATCTGAATATCTGAGGGACAGAAATTGCCAGGATGGGCTGGGTCCACACTGAATAATAATAACTAATACATAAGGGTTTACTATATGCCTGACACCTTTCTAAGCTCTTTACATATATTAACTCATTTCATCCTGACAACAATCCTAGGAGGTGGGTGCCATTATCGACTCTAGATTAAATATGAGGAAAATGAGGTACAGAGAATTTAAATATCTTCCCAATTTTATACAGCCAGAAAGTGATGGAGCTGAGATTTGAACCCACACAGAATGTGTCCTATGCCTGTACTCTGGGCTATTACACTAAGACATATCACTGTCAAAAGGAACCAGACCTCAGATTTTCACTCTTCTTAACTGAAAGTCCTCTCTGAAACTAGTACATCAACAGATAGATAGACAAAATTGGAATAGTGGCCATTCCACACCCTAAAATTGCCCTGCATTGATCTTTCTGTGCCAGAGAGAAATCATTGTGCCTGAAATTTGTTTCTCTGTTCTCAGCTCAGCAGTTTTATTTTGAATCCTCTCTACTTTGGCAAGTAGACAAGGTCACAAAATACACAATTGCCTGAAGTTTTTTAAGCTAGCCTCCTGACCACAGAGTCAGTGACATTTGCAGCTTTTTAATTATACACACATGCCCCTTTCATCTTACATAATGCTGAGAAATAATCTCAAACACACATTCTTTCCTCTGGGAGGGTATTTGGAACATAAAGCATTTGTATTATGTGTTAATCAGCACACCTATATTTTGGTGGGATATATATGGACACAAGTTGCAGGAGTTCGCTTACTCCATTATAATGAATTTATAGTCTTACGGAACTCACAAAGGGTTAGAAAATGTTAGCTATTGTGCTCTTTTAGGAAAATATATTGCCTGAGGATGCAGAAGTGCTGACTATTGAGGAACCAAAGTGGATTTAAAGGAAGCACATAGCATGACGTAAAGTTACCTTGAGAAAACCATAATTCAAAAAGAATCATGTACCACAATGTTCATTGCAGCTCTATTTACAATAGCCAGGACATGGAAGCAACCTAAGTGTCCATTGACAGATGACTGGATAAAGAAAATGTGGCACATATATACAATGGAATATTACTCAGCCATAAAAATAAATGAAATTTAGTTATTTGTAATGAGGTGGATGGACCTAGAGACTGTCATACAGAGTGAAGTAAGTCAGAAAGAGGAAAACAAATGCCATATGCTAACACATATATATATGGAATCTAAAAAAAAAAAAAAAAAGGTTCTGAAGAAACTAGGAGCAGTACAGGTATAAAGATGCAGACGTAGAGAAGGGACTTGAGGACTCGGGGAGGGGAAAGGGTAAGCTGGGATGAAGTGAGAGAGTAGCACTGACATATACATACTACCAAATGTAAAATAGATAGCTAATAGGAAGCAGCTGCATAGCACATGGAGATCAACTCAGTGCTTTGTGACCACCTAGAGGGGTGGGATAGGGAGGATGGGAGGGAGATGCAAGAGGGAGGGGATATGGGGATATATGTATATGTATAGCTGATTCACTTTGTTATAAAGCAGAAACTAACACACCATTGTAAAGAAATTATACTCCAATAAAGATGTTAAAAAAAAAAAAAGAATGTAATCAGGAGACATGGAAGCCAAGAAACAAGGAAGATGAGGGCACCATTACTTGCAAATAAGTGCTTCTTGGCAAGATTCAAAGATAAGTTGGTCTGGGAGGGAAACAAATTAAATAAAAATTCAATTATCACTTGGTGTTAGAACACAACCAGCAAATGGAATTCAAGGAGCAGGTTTGCATGTCTGACATCATAATCTGAGAAGCATAATTATTGTGTCATTTGGTTATCTACCTTTCCTTGTGTCTTCCTTTTTTGCTTCAGTACATTCTCTGACATCCTCCCAAAGAAACACTTCTTTAAGAAATTATTTTCAGATAAATAAACAAGTAATTCCTTTCCAGAAGACAAAAGCTTCTGAGCATTTAGAGTCTGTTTCATAAATTCTAAATTTACCTATGTTCCAAGCTATTTTAAATGCAAACACTTTATTTCAAGCCAAACTCTATTTAATTAGCTGAATGAGAAAGTTCACATGTAGTACTATGCAAAAAACTCAGTTCATAGCATGTGCTCAATAAATACATCAGTGTTTTTAATTCAAACTCATTTTGTCTACAGGGTAAGCTGTTTTTTTTTTTTTTTTTTTTTACTTGAACTCTTTAATTTTTTACTAATTTATTTGAGAGTGCTTATGAAAACTTTTCTAGACCTTGTGATGGAAAATAAAGAGAAATGTGGGTTAGTAATACCTCTCCAAAACAAAAAGTTTGAAGTCTAGTTGAGGACATAAGCTTAAATAAATGAGAGAAAATAACAGATCCAAGTAATATGGAGTAAATTCCAAGTGATTAGCAAATAACAAAAGCTCTAGATGTTGAGAGAAGGGAAAATCAATGGAGTTATTATGAACAATGAGAGCTTTATGATGAAGGGTCTATTATTAATTGAGTCTCAAAACAAGGTGGGCATTTGCATTGGTATAAAGAGAGCACTATTTTATAATCAATACGTATATTAAACATTTTTATAAATGAAGATGAGGATAATCTAGGTTTTTCAAGATATTTAAAAAGTTAAAAATGATGTGAATACACAAGGCATTTTTTTTTTTTTTTTGCGGTATGCAGGCCTCTCACTGTTGTGATCTCTCCCGTTGCGGAGCACAGGCTCCGGACACACAGGCTCAGCGGCCATGGCTCACGGGCCCAGCCGCTCCGCGGTACGTGGGATCTTTCCGGACTGGGGCACGAACCCATGTCCCCTGCATCGGCAGGCGGACTCTCAACCACTGCGCCACCAGAGAAGCCCACACAAGGCATTTTGACCATTCTGGATTAGAAACTTCCTTTTCAAACTAGTGGAAACATAATGTTTCAAAACAGGAACAGTTATTGCATCATCTTTAATATTAGACTAGAACTTGTGACCTTGATCATCTTGGCACTGGGGAACTCATTTGAGAGTGGAGAGTAATATAACAAAAAGAGGGTTTTTAGAGGATATTCGAGAAGTTATGCATGTAGATATGATATAACAAATGTGGTACTAAGGAGATGCAGTTATAAGGCAAGTCATTGCAATAGAACATTTCAAAAATTAGGTAATGAGAATCGGGACTGCTGTAGTAGTTGAGTAGAAGATTTCTGTGTGTGTGTGTTTGTATGAAAGACCACCATTTGTAGCAGGCTACTCATGTATTTTGGCTTACAAATTGAGAGGTTTGAATAAGACAGTCTGTCTGTACAGTCCCTGGCAACTTTTAAATGCTATACTCTTATGCCTACACAAAGGAAAATTATTCAGTAATGTTATACAGTAAATATTTCACATAGCAGCTGAATCTTAAATGTCATTTGAATAAATGTTTTGGAAGATTTTTTTTAAGTTTCAATGAAGAAGGAGGAGGGCATTTAGAATCAGAGGGATAGATTTTTCAAAAGTTTGGGGCCATTAAATGTTATATTATGAATTCCATTTTTAAAGTGTAGATATTCTTTCCTTGAAGATACTGGTTGCATTTCAATGTGAAAGTTGAGCATAAACTTGATATATGTTTTTTTCTTTTTATGTGATATTTCATACCTCCTTTAGCACTAATGAGGAAATCACTGTCCATGCCTTAATATTCTTGCTTCTCTATAGGGTAGATAGAAAAGTTCCATGAATGGCGATATTGCACTTACAATGGGGCAGATACCAGAAAATTCAAAGAAGCACAATAATAAATTTATAATATGGAAAAAAAAGAATGAAATACCAAAGACAAAAATAACAACTGCCATAGCAATAATAATACTGTGGTAAGTTCATTCATCCAATATGTTAAGATAAAACACATAATTTTAAAGCTTTGAGACATAGAAAATACTAGATAACATTGTAATATTTTGGCCATTTCTATAGCACATGTCAGAACCAGAAAGCTTAACAAGTTCAATATATTTGCTTCTCAGCAATTAAATAGACTGGAATATAGTCAATAAAAACTGTGAAGTCATTAACAGTAAAAACATCTGTTTAAAATTCCCAGTACAATCTTTTAAATATGTTCAAATTAAATTTAAAAATTATAAGCTGCAAAGTTCAGCAGTAAAATCATTTATGATTTTGTAAAAAATCATTGGTTGCCATATATCTGAATTAGGACATAACTTATATAGTTTTTTTTGTTTTGTTTTGTTTTGTTTTTTTTTGCAGTATGCGAGCCTCTCACTGCTGTGGCCTCTCCCATTGCAGAGCACAGGCTCCGGATGCTCAGGCCCAGCGACCATGGCTCACGGGCCTAGCCGCTCCGGGCATGTGGGATCTTCCCGTACCAGGGCACGGACCTGTGTCCCCTGCATCGGCAGGCGGACTCTCAACCACTGAGCCACCAGGGAAGCTCTTATATAGATTCTTGAATCAATAAAAGTTAGTTGAGAATAAGAGACCTGACATCTGAGGTCAGGAGGGAGAAAGAAAGGATTTCCAGTCATCAGCTGTGGTGAAACAGGTCCTGTCAACTCCATAGCTTAAACCCTGATACTCAAACTTTGTGGTTCAGGCAGAGCTTCTCTGAGCAATTTTCAAAGAGGAAGCAGTGTGATTGTATCAGACGAGTAAAATTAAAACTAAAGTTTTGGTGGTGAGGATGCTGTAGTGTACACAGAAGTAGAAATATAATGGTGTACACATGAATCTTATATAATAGTATAAACCAATGTTACTTCAATTAAAAAAAAAAAAAGAATAGCAAGGCTAAGGCTCTAGAGCCCAGCCTCTTATTGGGCTTGTATTACGTTTCAAAATATGGATTTTGCCAGCCTGTAGGGAGGGGATAAGGCTGGGGAGGAGATAAACATCCTGCTCCACAATGTCTGTCTGGGGAGGAGGTAAACATCCTGCTCCACAATGTCTGTCCTTATAGCATCAGTCCCTGGTGGTCCCTGAATGAGATGTTGGTGGGATCACTAAAAAAAAAAAAAAAAAGGGTTTCAGTGATCTATGCTGCATAACAAATTACACCAATATTCCAACATTTACTAACTTAAAGCAACAACCATTTTATTATTTTTCATAATTCCTCATAATTCTTTAATCTGAACTGTACTCAGCTGGGTAGTTCTTCTGTTTCTTGTGGTGTACGTCAGGGATAGAAGGTCCCTAGTGTTCTTCCTCACTCACATGTTTTTGTTTCTCACCTGGGGTAACTCAAACAGCTAGGAGTTGGCTGGGCATTTCTCTGTACCCAGTAGCCTCTAACATGGCTATTTGGAGCTGTCTAAAAGAATGATGTTTTCAGGGTAATAAGATTTCTTGTATGACAACTAGCTTCCAAAAGGGAGCTTCAAAAAAGTGCAAAAGCTGAAACTTGTGATTCTTTTAGACCTTGGTATTAGACATGAGAGAGTCCGTTCTAGCATACTGTCTTGCTTATGGGCAGCTATAGGGCCCATCTACACTCTAGGAGATGAGAAATAGACTCCAGCTATTGATGAGAGAAGTGAAAGTGTATTTGAGGCCTTTACTACAGGAACCAAGATCCTTTTAAACTTATGATTATGTGAAGGATTGGTATCCATTCCTAACCTAATCTCTTGATCTAAGATAACCTGCATTTGCACTTAACCAGAAGGTGAAATGAAAAGGGAAAAGAGTAAACCACCTCCCTTTGGAGGCAAATACTGAAAATTACTCTCACTAGTTCTGTTTTCATTTCCTTAGCAGAACTTAGTTTCATGACCACATCCAGCTCGAAGGGAGGCTGGAAAATGTAATCTTCAGGCAGACATGTACCCAGCTGTCAAATCTGGGACTCTTTTTCCACAGAAGGAGAGGAGATATTGTGAGGTCCAGAAGTCTCTGGAGGAAAATTTAGTGTTTAGTGTTTCAACTATATATTTTCCCTAACATTCACATGTAGGAGCTGTGTCTACTTTATTCCTCCCTACCCTGTAGGATATTCTTCAGAAAGCACAATGTGGAACACTGCGAGATAGTTGTGGAAAGGAATGCAGCTTTACTGGAGGGTATTTTCCTTTAATGGAATTTCCTATGAGAACCGTTTTTTTTTTTTTTTTTAGAACCCTAGTTCTTTGATTGCAAACTCCCATCCTCCTTACCTAGGAGCTGTAGGCATTCTCCTAATGATGCGGCATCCTTGGATAGATATGAATACAGCCAATTGGGTGTCTGAGTGCAAAATTCAGCTGAGCTACCAGGAAAAAAAACTGTACCAAGTGTGTTTCTTCACTGCTTAACTCTCATCTTAATAAATCTCAGCAATGTTTGCTTCTTATTCAATACCCACCATCCCTCGTCCTCACACAGAAATGACTGACTATAGGCATTTTATTTAGGGAGAACAGGATGGTGTCTGTCTGAATAAGAACAAAGTAATTTCCCTCAGAGCACTTGCCAAACACATTAGGAACACACACTCCATCACTGTCCAATATGTACTTCAGTACTCATTCACTAAGCTCATCGAGATAGCATACTTGTCTGAAAAAAGGCAAAATAGTCCTGAATTCAGGTCGTTGTTTTTTTTTCAATAATGTAAAATAAAGATGAAAAGAGAAAAGCGAACCAGAAATCACTAACTAAATATTATAATTTACAATATTATCCTAATGCTTAATATTTTCTATATCTACACTTTACCTTTAAAATATATTTGATACCCCCTCCTTTTTGGTAATATCTCACACAATTTTTACCACTTTACCTTCTTAATCTTACTTCTTAACGTTCTCTCACAATATTGTACCCACGTGAACCACCTGCTTAAGTGACTCCTTATCACCCAAGTGAATCCTCTGCCTACTTGCTTTGTTTTTGTGTACCTGGCTGGGCTTTTGTACCTTTGGTATTTGAGCTATGTTGACTTGGTTTAGTTTAGTTTCCCAGAATCATATTCTCTGGAAGTTTCTGGGTTAGAGTTTTCCAAAAGAAGAATTTGCAGGACATTTGTAGGATGGCACTCAGGCAGAAGCCATTATTCTCTGATGGTCACCAAGGTCAGACACTGTGACAGGCAGATGCAGAGGTGCCAGTGGGTTCCAGCCCCAGCTCTCCTCTGCTCTGTGTCCAGACCTTCCCAGATGCTGATCCTGTCAGCCAACAGCAGCTCCAGGCCTTCCAGAAGAAGCTTGGCAGTGGACCCACAGAGAAGGTAACACACAGAAATGGGATTTTCCATAGACCACCCCATGAGCTGTTTCTCTGCAGTACCATTTTAGCCACTCAACATGCCTGGCTTCTCAGATTGGTTGGTCAGAGATAAATTTTATCATCCCTCAACACTCTCCTGGACTTTTGCTTCCCAGCTCTTTCCAAAATTATTCAATATCTAATTTCTATTATATATCCCTTGATAAAAACTGCTAGTGTTTCCTCTTCCCTGATTGAACCCTGATCAGTAAAGTCCCTAAAGTGGAAAAGAGTCATACCAGCAATTGGAATCCTTACCTCCAGGTGACAAAAAAAATACTTTTTTTGTTTTTAGTTAAGTCACTGTTCATTTAGTGTTTTCTATTATTAACAGATAAATTAATCAGAACAAATATACAGGCTCTCTCTTCACTTGTCCCAAAGAATAGAACTGCCCTCAATACCAAAATTATCCCTATCTTATCCAGGTTAATGGGAAGAAAATCAGATTCATCTTCTCAGAACTGACTACAAACTCTATATGCAAGAAAAACATAATAGTATCTATTTTTCTTACTGCTATATCCCAACATATAACAACAAAAAGATATATAGACAAAAAATAAATACTTATTGAATAATGAAATGAATACAAAGCGATTTATGGACAAAAAAATGGATAATTTAGGAAACTATGGTCCATATTTTACACCCCTAGGGTAAGATTTAGCTGCTGAAAAGGTAATTCATTCTATGAATCATTTAAGCATTAAAGTGCTAGTTTTCAACTGCACTTCCATAGACCAGGGATTAAGAATTAATTCAGATGATAAGTCCCATTGAAATTCCAAATTGGAAATCATATTCCTTAAGTCATGGTTTCTACTCTAAAGTCCATAGTCTCCTGGGGAGAGTCATAAATTGCAAGGAGTTCATGAATCCATGCATGCATTAGACATTATCAGAACATTAACAATATGTATCTATTACATATTTGAATTGCTATTTTAAAATGCATATAAATTCTCTATTTTGATTATATTTCACACATATTTTAGTTACTAAAAGCATACTGTCATTTTTTTCTATATTTTCTATTAATCAGTAGACACTGTTATCAGAAATACGTCATCTGTGTCTCTACAGATAAAATCTTTGAAAAAAAATGACATAGGTATCCAACCTAGTCTTCCGCCCTCAAAAATTCCCATTGAAATGTCAAAAGCAGTATATAAATAAATAGAGGATTCTGTAACAGCACTGAGAAACAGGAAAGGGCACCATCCACCAACCAAAAACTGTAGACAAGCCTTATAAAAATATAGTGTGAATGAGACCAAATTAAAAGAAAGACAGAATGGCCTAATTGAATTATGGCAGCACTGAATGTGGTTGAAAAATTATGTATCCCATTGATAATAACTAGGTGGATAATGCTTTAAAAATCCACCAAGATTTCCAACAGTGGCAGAGTGGAGGCGATGAAATTCCATAGCTGTTGGCAATAAGCAAATTTCAACCTTAAGAATGAATGTTCAAACCTCATTTTAGTACAACAAAGCAGGGAGCTATTATGAGCCTTCTAACATGATACAATGTGAAATATATAGAAAATACTGACAGGCATTTTCACCAAATATGTTGAACTTGAATCTCTTTTGGCCTTTAAATCAAGCTTGAGGTTTAAAGGAACTACAATGACTACCTCAAAATCATGAAACATTAGAACAAACCCATAAAGTGTGATTTTCTGCAGGAAAGTGGACTCAAAACTTTTTAACAAATCAATTTCTTGAAAAAAAAAGAAGTCCGTGTAATAAATGCTTAAGTGACATTAGAACAACCAAATGCAGTGAGCAGACCTTGATTGGATCCTGACTGTAAAAAAAGAAAGAAAGAAACAGCAACACTTGTTGGGCATGATTCTGGTATTGTGGTTATATAACAAAATGTTCTTAGTCTTTAGAAATGAATCATTGATGGATGATTTCTAAGTGTGGTGGATAGAATAATGGCCCCTCAAAGATGTCCACACCATAAACCTTGGAACCTGTAATATAGTATGTTATACTACAAAAGAGGAATTAAGGTAGTAGATAAAATTAAAGTTGATAAGTAGGTGACCTTAAAATAAGGAACTTTTCCTGTATTGTTTGGATGGGCCCAACATAATCACAAGGTTGCTTTAAATGTAAAAGATAGCAGTAGAACATTCAGTTTCAGTGATGTGATGTGAGAAAGATCCAGAAGTCATGGCTGGCTTTGAAAATGGAATGGAACCAGAAGCCAAGGAATGGGAGCAGCTTATAGAAACAGAAAAAAGCAAGAAAATAAAATCTCTCTAGAGCATTCAGAAGTGCATAGCATTCTGCCAATACCTTGATTTTATCTCAGTGAGACTCAGTTTGGACTTCTGACCTCCAGAACTATAAGTTTATAAATCTGTGCTATTTCAATCCTCTAAATTTCTGGTAATTTGTTACAGCACGAAATGGAAATCACCACACTATGATTTGAATTCAATATATCAGCAAAATGATTAAAAAACAATTAAAGCAAATGTAAATAACTATTAATTTAAGAGGGTCCATTTTACTCTTCTCTATTTTTAGGTATGTTTGAAATTCTTATAATGATTGTTTTGGTTATCATTTATACCAAATCTTAAAAAAAAAAGAAACGAATAATATGAAGTGTTGGTGAGCTGTGACAAAATAAATATCCTCATTTATATTTCACGGAAGGTAGGTCAGGGCAGACAATCTGGGGATGGGCATATATACTATGTCCCTGAAATTCACCCTGGCTATATATCAAAAAGAAAAGCTCACATATATCCATTAAAGGAAATACATGTCTATGATAACTGTGGCATTATTTGTGATTTTGAGGAGTTTTAAATACCCTGGTTGTACATGATTAGGAGAGTGAAGATGTAAAATGAGCTGGATGTAGATCATGTAGAGTTAGGCAGCAGTTAGAAGCAGCAAAACACAATGCAATAAGTAACACGATGCTATGTACATAAAATAAAAATGTACACCCACAAGCAATACACTTTTTAAAGAAATCATGGTGAATCTGGAGATACAGACAAAATGCACAGAAAATTCAGGGATAACTCACTAGGGATACACAGAAAAAACAAACAAAAGTGATCATAACATTTTCTTTAAAATGGGTAGATTTCAAGTTAACAAACAGAAATAGTAAAAACCTCCCATGTGTAAATAGTGGTAGAGTTTAGTATCCTGAATTTTCTTCCTATATCCAATTTTGCCCAACCTCTCCAAACCATCCTTCCCGCTGAAGAAAACAGATGTATTTGAAATCGAAAATAATTTAAATAGTATCATGGTGTTCCTTGCTTAAAATCCTTCCCTTGTTCTTAGGAAATAACCCAGAATCTTCGGTACTCTGTCCTCCAGACAGAGGACCAGTCTTGTGTTCCTCATGTCTCTCTCTTCTCTTCACTCCAACCCTAGTTATTTCCTTTCACTTGCAGCTTCCTGCTCCTTCCTTACTCAACACCTTCACACATTTGCTTTTCCCCTGCCTGTAATTCTCATTCTGCTACCAGTTCCTCCCCAGAACACACACTCACTAGGAAACCATATATTAAATAACATCTAAAATAGAAACGCAAGGGGAAGAGGTCCTGGCTTTTCAGATAGAATAAAATTCCCTTAATGCATATCTGTAGTATCTTGTCCTTTTTAGTACTAATTCAGCGGAATTGAAATCAGTTTTTTTTGCTTTTGTTTTACATTGTTTAGGTTTCCATAAAATATTTCCCATCATGAGGGTTTCATGAGAGCAGGGACTCTCTCTTTTTTTATCAGGTAGAGTTTAGGGCCTCCTGAAACATATGGTGAATGGATTTTTAAAATGATTTATGTATGTAGACCTCTGTTATTAAAATAAGTTTACTCAGAAAATTAAGACAACCTTTGAGAGATGAATTAAGCAAAATTTAAGTAAGGATAAAAGGAATATAATACATATAATGAATATATAAATCTAACTTTATACATCACTGAAAATTCATACTAAAATTCTTTTCAAATTCCTCAGTTGTTTTCAAAAAAAGATCATTTTTTTTTTGCAGGGTTATAAATTATCCACACATTTTCTGAATTCAGTGCAAAATATGTCAGATTAATAACAAAAGAACAAAAGAACCAAAACAAAACAAAACAAAAATCAAACCATCTGAAGTAACCAGAAAGATAAAAGCTCTTCTAAATATCTCTTGGGTCAAAGAGGAAGTGATTATGGTAATTTTAGTCTATTTAGAAAAGTACAAGTATGTGTTCCAAGAAAGAGGTGGAAAAGCACTTTAGCATATTTCACTATACTGAAATGAATAACTTGAACACAAGTAAAAATTTAAAGGGGAGGGGGTACTTTCTCTAATTTGAAATCAGTAAATTAAAAAAAATCCAAACAATCATCCAGATACAGTATTATTTGGACCAAATCTAAAAGGTCATAAGAAATTAACAAACAAATAGCAGATGTCTACAAACATTTTTCTAAAAAGGATTAGTTTAAGATTTCAAGGCCATATGCTCTTCATCAGAGCAACTCAACTCAACTCAACTCAACTCAATGCCAAAACATTCACAGACAGTAAGTAAACAAATGTATGAGGCTTTGTTCCAATAAAACTTTTTATGGATACTAAAATTTGAATTTTGTAAAATTTATATATCAAAAATATATTTCTTATTTTGCCTTTTTTCAACTGTTAAAAAATGTAAGCATGTAAAAACCCTTCATAGCTCTTCAACTATACAGAAAGGTAGAGGGAAATGCACTGCAGCTTGACAATCCATGACCAAACTTTCCATCTATCAAATACAAATAGTAAAGACAACAACCAGGGCCTGGGAGCCATGGAAAAAATAGGAAATAAATTGCAATTACATGTCAAGAAATAGTTGAATTTAGACATTCCTGTATTTTATTTTTTTATCACTCATTGTGATATAATAGACATATATATATATATATATACACACACACACACACACACATATATAGCAAAAAGATTACCACAATAAGGTTAGTTAACAGGTCCATCCCCTCACATGGTTAAAATTGTGTGTGTGTGTGTGTGTGTGTGTGTGTTGAGAATGTTTTGAATCTACTCTCTTAGCAACTTTCAAATATACAGTACAGTATTGCTAAATGAATTAGCCATGCAGGATGTTACATACCCAGAAATCACTTACCTTATAACTGGAAATTTGTACCCTTTGACCCCTTCACCCATTCTCCCCACAGCCCCCCACCTCCATCCTCACACTGGCAACTACCAATCCACTACTCTCCTTCTGAATTTGTGTTTTTAGATTCCACATGTAAGTGAGATCATACAGTATTTGTCTTTCTCTGTCTGACTTAGTTCACTTAGCATAATGCCCTCAGGGTACATCTATGTTATCACAAATGGGAGATTGCCTTTTTTAATGGCTGAATTTTATATATATATATATATATATATATATGTATGTATAACATTACATACCACATTTTTACATGTATTACATATATATACATATCACTTTCTATTTATCCATTCATCTGTGGATAGACACTTAGGTTGTTTCCAGGGCTTGACTATTGTGAATAATGCTGCAGTGAAAATGGAAATGCAGATATGCAGATATATCTTTGAGATCCTGTTTTAATTTCCACTGGGTATATATCCAGAAATGGGATTATTTTATCATGAGGTCCTTCTATTTTTAATTTTTTAAGGAATCTCCACACTGTTTTCCACAGTAGCTGTACCCATTTATATTCCCACCAATAGTGTATGAGTTCCCTTTTCTCTACAACCTCAGCACTTGTTATCTCTTGTCTTTCTGAAAAGAGCCATTCTCTTGTCTTTCTGATAAGAGTGAGTTGACATCTCATTGTGGTTTTGAATTGCACTTCCCTGATGAAGTGTGATGTTGAGCACATTTTCATGTATCTGTTGGCCATCTGAATGGCAACTTTGGAAAAAATGTCTTTTCAATTATTTTGCTTATTTTTTAAATTGGATTGTTTTACTGCTATTGAATTGGATGACTTCCATATATATTTTGGATGCTAACCCCTTGTCGGATATGTGATTTGCAAATATATTCCCCCAGTACAACCATTTCCGTAGATTGCTTTTTCATATTGCTTATTCATCCTTTTGCTGTGTAGAAGCTTTTTAGTTTGACGTAGGCCGGCTTAATTTGTTGCTGGTGCCTTTGGTGTCAATTAAAAAAAAATCACTGTCAAAACCAGTGTCAAGGAGGCTTTACTCTATGTTTTCTTCTAGAACTTCTATGGTTCCATGTCTTATATTTGTCTTTAATCCATTTTGAGTTAATCTTTGTGAGTGGTGTAAGGGGTCTAGATTCATTCCGTTGCATTGAATATTCAACTTTTCCAGCAACATTCATTGAAGAGACTATCTTTTCGCCACTGATTACTCTTGGTTCCCTTGTCTAATATTAGTTGACCATATATGCATGGGTTTACTTCTAGGCTATCTGTTCTGTTCCATGACTATGTGTGTAGTTATTGTAGTACCATATTATTTTGATTACTATAACTTTGCAATAATGGTTGAAATAAGGAAGTGTGATGCCTCCAGTTTAGTTCTTCTGTCCCAGGATTGCTTTGGCTATTCAAGGTCTTTTGCAATTCCATATAAATTTTAAGATTTTTTTCTACTTCTATAAAAAATGTCATTGGTATCTTAATAGAGATTGCACTGAATCTACAGATGGCTTTGGGTAGCATAGAAATTATATATCAATATTAATTCTTCCAATCCATGAGCATTGAATATCTTTCCATTTATTTTTGTCTTCTTCAATTTCTTTCATTAATATCATAAAGTTTTCAGTGTACAGATTTTTCACCTTTTTGGTTTGATATATTGCTAATTATTTTATTGTTTTTGAAGCTATTGTAAATGAGACCATCGTCCATATTTCCTCTTCAGACAATTTGTTGTTAGTGTATAGAAATGCAACTGATTATTACATACTGCATTTGTATCCTGAAACTTTACTTAATTTGTTTTCTTGTTCTAACCAATTTTTGGTGCACCTGTAGGACTTTCTATATATAAAATCATGTAATCTGCAAACAGAGACAATTTTATTTCTTCTTTCCCTATCTGGGTGCCCTTTAATTCTTCTTCTTGCCTGATTGCTCTGGCTAGGACTCCTAGTACCATCCTGAATAGGAGTGGTGAGAATAGTACTCATCTTGTTTCTGATCTTAGAAAAACAGTTTTCAACCTTTCACCATTTAGTATAATCTTAGCTCTGGGCTTGTCATATATGGCCTTTTATATGAGGAGGTATGCTCCTTTTATACCCAATTTGTTAAAAGTTTTACCATGAATGGAAGTTGAATTTTGTCAATTTTTTTTTCTGCATCCATTGAGATGATCATGTATTTTTTCCTCCATTCTATGAATGAGGTTTATCACAATTACTGATTGTATTAGATGAACCATCCTTGCATGTGAAGAAAAAAATCATACTTGATGATTGTGTATGATCCTTTTAATTTGTTTAAACTGGTTTTGTTCTATTGAATTTGGTTTTCTAGTATTTTGCCGACAATTTTTGCTTCTATATTCATCAGGGATATTGGCCTGTAGTTTTCTTTTCTCGTGTCCTTTTCTGGCTTTGATATCCGAGTAATGATGGCCTTGTAAAACAACTTTGGAAGTGTTTTCTCCTCTTCCATTATTTGGAAGAGATATAAAAGGATTAGCATTCTTCTTTAGATTTTTTTTTTTTATAGAAATCACCCGTGAAACTATTCAGTCCTGGGCTTTTCTTTGTTGACAGGTTTGCAATTACTGTTTCAGTCTCCTTATTCATTGTTGATCTGCTCAGATTTCTATTTCTTCATGAGTCAATGTTGGTAAATTACATATTTCTGGAAATTGGTCTATTTATTCCAGATTGTTTTTCAGATTGTCAAATTTGTTGGCATATATTTTTTCATAGTAGTCTCTTATTATTCTTTGTATTTCTGTGGTTTCCTTTCTTATATAGTCTCCTTTTTCAGTTGTAATTTTATTTTTTTGAACTTCTCTCTTTTTGCCCTGGCTAATCTAGCTAAAGGCTTAATTGTGTGTAGTTTTTCGAAGAACAAATCCTCAGTTCTTTTTAATCTTTCATTTTGCTCAATCTCTTTGGGATTCTTTGGGTCTCATGAACCTGGATGCCCATATCTCTTCCCAGGTTGGAACATTTTCAGCCATTATTGCTTTACATAGACTTTCTTTCTCTTTCTGTTTCCTTCCTTTGAATCTCAAAATAATACATTGTTTCTTTTGCTAGTGCACCATAGTCCCATAGGTTTCTTCTTTTTCATTTTTTTCCTTTTTGCTCCTCTGTTTGAATAATTTCAAATGTCCTACCTCCTAGATCATTGATTCTTTCTTCTGTCTTGTAGAGTCTGATACTGAAGCTCTCTATTGAATTCTTCAGTTTAGTCATCATACTCTTAAGCTGTTAAATTTTGCCTTTTATTTTTTTTTGAAGGTTTCTATTTCTTTGTTGAACTTCTCACTTTTTCATGCATTATTTTCTTAATTTTGTTTAGTTTTATGTGTATTCTGAACTTCTTTAAGAGGATTCTTCTAAATTCTTTGGCAGTCAGTTCACAAATCTCCATATGTTTAGAGTCAGTTGTTGGACCTTTATTAGTTTCCTTGGGTTGTGTAATGTTTATCTTATTTTCATAACCCTTGATTCCTTGCATTGATTCCTTGCATTGATTCATTTGCTTAAGTGGTTCATTTGCTTAAGTGGTCTCTTCCTCTGAACTTTACAGGTATGCTTCATCAGGGAAAGACACCCACCAGTCAGTTCAGCTTGGGATACTGAACAGGTCAGCTGGTAGTGTCTGTGGCCAAGTGTGGCTTGCCAGTCAAGGTCTCAGGTGCTCCATTACCAACTGGTTGGGAATGGGGTCTCAAGTTGGTTGAGGCCATGGTCCATGCTCTGAGTTCAGGGTATGTGCCAGTAGCTGGGCTACACTACTAGGTAGACCCGGTGGATGGAATCCACTTTCAAATGGGATTACTGAGTGAGATCTCTGGTCAGGCTGGGCTGCTGTCTGTACTCCACATTCTGGTGGGGCCACTAGTTGGAATGTGCAATCACCTCTGGTCATTCAAGGTTGCCCCCTATCTTCCCTGGCAGGGTGGTGCCAGTGGTTGTTGCCAAATCTACTGTTGGGGAGGGATAAAGCTTGGCTCTGACATTGCTCCTGGTTATATGGGTCTCAGATGCTCCATTACCAACTGGTGTCACTACCTGGACTCCATGTTCAGATGGGGCTAGAAGTTCTATCTTGAAGTTGGAAGCTGGAGTGCAAGCAGGGCTTTGTAATCAGAAAGGTCGCTGGCTTTCCTCTTTTATTATGCAAGGTTGCTGGCCAGGCTCTCTGGTTGGGAATGGCCTCTAACTATATACTGCATTTGGGTGGGTATAGAGACTGCTGTATGATTAGTTAAGGTCACTTGCTGGGATTCCTCTTGGATGAGGCCACAGGCTGTGTTCAGCAATCAGTCAACGTTGTACGTGGGGCTTCACTGCTGGGTAACATAGTAGGCTGGGCTGTGTGGCTGGGCAGAGCTATAGAGAGGGCTTCAAGTCTGCCCAAAGTCATTGTTCAGGCTCAGTGGTTATGTGTGACCACAGCCAGTGCTTTACAGTTGGGAAAGTCTGCTGGTTTGGCTCCCTGCCTGAGTGAGGCTATAGGAGGGGCTCTGAAGCGGCCCAGGTTCTCTGGCCAGGCTTCCTGAATGGGTGGAAGTAAAAGCTATGCTCAAAAGTTTGCCAGAGCTGAAAATTTGCTGCCCTGTCCAGGTAGAATGGGTTCCAGCTGGTATAGCCCATTGACTAGAGCCCCAAATCAGATAGAGCTGCCAAAAGAGCTCCCTGGCCAGACAGGGCCACCAGTTCAGCTCTGGAAATGGGCCCAGCTGCTGGCTGGAATCTGCTTGTGTAACACTGCAAGCAGGTACACTATCTACCAATGTCTGAACACTGGTTGCTGTAAGCCCCACACCCTCTCTGTCTCTTGCTGATCCCCAGTGGTCAAGCCCCACAGATTCCCCCAGTGATTTCCATAAGGAAAGGTCTCCCAGGAAGCGTCCTGCAGCACTGGAGGAGCTGTATGTCTTAGTTAGGCTCTCTTTTCCCGCTGGAGAAACCATAAGACCAAGGGGGCCCTCTCTGTGACACTCTGTGTTGACCTAGTGGAGGGGCGATGTGCTCAGTGTGTAGCCACTCTTTTACCCTTCTAATGTGGCCCTTCTTGATCTCTATAGTCCAGGGGTATGCTTCAGCCTCACCCCCCAGGTTCTGGCATTTTCACACTGGTTATTTGTCTAAGGATAGTTGGTCTTCTTATGAGGGGGACTGAAGTCTGAATGACTTATGTTGCTATCTTGATAGCATCATTAGCAATTGATGTTCCTGTAATTTATTCAAATATATTCTCTGACCAAGCACAGCAAAAACACAATTTTCTTTTTATTTATTTTTTTGTTTGTGTGTTTTCTCTTTTTATGGACTAACTTTTCTAACTGGAAGGAGTAAATCCTGAAGATGGAAGTGGGCTGGAAGAAAAATATGATCTGTATTTCATTGATTTTAAGATGCACATTCTCTCAAAAGAGGCACACACAAAATTGATTTTTATCTCATTATCGGTAGTGTTTTATAATCTCTGTCAGCCAGCTGGGAGTCTTGAAATAGTTGTCAGTTCCTGCACATACACAAGCTTGGTCATTCCTATTTTATTTTTCAATGCAGTTGTTTAATGTGCTTCATTGTTACTACATGTGTTGAGTTTAATTGCCATTTAAAATGGCATTACAAAGATTACACTATGAGTCGTTCTTAAAATGAAATGTCTCTGTGATTACGCAGAAGGGTTCAGAAAAAGAGCAGCCAAACATGCATTTTAAATGAATGAAACAAATCTTTGTTGTCGGAGGAATGATACTGATTCCACATTTTGTTGTAAAACAACTTTCAAGTACTATGTAGAACCTAAGAAAAGGCAATACCCACAAGTAGATGAAACAGAATTAAATTCTATTTCTGAGATACATGCATAGAATTGCTAACACACTATTACTATACACAAATAGCAATGCAATTAAATGTAGGTGAAATTGCCAACTCGTCTAGAATAGACTGAAGAAATTTCAAAGCAAAAGGACACTTGTGTGATATATCTTTAAGGCATTGAGTTATGGTTAAACTTTTTTTCTCCATTCTTAATGAAGGGTCTTATAATCAATTGAGTAGTAGAGTTGATAAAACATGATAATACATCAAAAGGCAACTTTGAAGGGGCTGGCTAATATTGACTTAGGGAAAATAAAACTTGCAGCATAAACTTGAATGTGCAGATCATCTTTTCCTTTTTCCCAGATATTACTCAAAAGCAGCTACTTTGAAAAAAATGTCCCCATTTTTGGTTCCTTATCTCATCTATATTTATTCTAAACTGGTTAATGTTTCTCTAGCATTATATCCAGTGTTGGATTCCATCACAGAATCCTTTTTCTTTTCTCAGTTTTACTTTTTGTATGAATTTGAAAGTTCTTTCTATTTCATTTATCCACTTTAAAAAATGATCTTTCTGAGAACTAACAATTGTTCATATTTACTATGTTCATTTTCTTTTTTTCTCATATTTACTTACTCTTTTGCCTTTATTATATCTTTACCTTACTTTTCCCATCAATAAATCTATCACCCTATAAAGGGTACCCTCACCAGTTTCTGATGGAAATATTTGCCAGAGTTCATATCCTGAGGCAACAACCAGACCTCTCTGGGAGATTCACATTGATTCCCTTACTTGTTCACTTTGGAAAGAACCAGCCGAGAAGTTCTCATTGTCTTATTGTCCAGTCCACAGTCAGCTATTATTCTCACAAGTATTTGTGTATATACACATTCCTAATCGGCTGATCGATATTAAAGAAATAATGTGTTATATAAGTTATGAATATACAAATTGTCATTCAATCCGGATGCCTTAGAGAGTAATAGAATGAATATTTTAAAACAAATAAACAAAAAATTGCTTCATGAGGATACAGAAAATGGAGAAACCTAAGTAAATGTGATACAAGAAAAGAGGGCTGTTTATAGAGAAAATGGCAAATGTTGAGATTTTATT
The DNA here is from genome assembly GCF_963455315.2 of Globicephala melas. Lineage (NCBI taxonomy): Eukaryota > Metazoa > Chordata > Mammalia > Artiodactyla > Delphinidae > Globicephala > Globicephala melas. The sequence continues at coordinate 18,335,744 of NC_083325.1, forward strand.
TATATAGATGTACTATATTCATTTGTCAAAGAATATTTTACTAGCTAGATGTGAAGAATTTGTGAATGACTATGGCTGTGTGTTTAAAGGAATATAATGCTGACTACCTGACCAATAAGAGCAACTGAAGTTTAAAATGAGGAGCTAGACGAACAACAGAGAGACCAGCTTTCCTAGTGTCATGGAGATTGTCACTGTCCTGTCAAACGATTATACATGTGAAGGTTGCTGAGGAAATAGGCTGTGAAGGCTGGGTAAGCTTAATCTGATGGATGAAACTGTAAGATTCTAATATAAGAGTCAATCAAAAGCTACTCTTTTTTTTTTTTTCATTTATAAGATTTTGCCATACACTTCCCTGCATCCCAATACTGTGCCCCTAATTTGTCATTTTATCAGAATGTTTGGGAAAGTTATTCCAATAGTTGGGATGATGTCAGCTGAGTTACTTTAACTAAATTGCCTTGGGCAAGTCACTTTGTCCCTCTAGGCCTTAGTGTATCTAATTGTAAAATGAGAGATGTTGCCCAGGAAAACACTAATGGTTATTGTTATTTGTCATACTTGTGAGTCTTTATTTTGGATACAGTCTGGAAAAGGCTGGTTATTTCTTCTAAGACTTTTCTTGCCCCATCTGTGTCCATCATTGGATCTTCCCACTGTTCTATTATAATTACCAAGTACTTATGGAGTCTTTATAAAACAGCAAGATCTTCAAGAAGTAAGCAAATATAGAAGAAGCTCAAATAAAAACAAAAATAGCCTTTTGGGATGGAATTATAAAGTGAGGTGGTAAAAATGCCTTCAGTAATTGGGTTTGATAAAATAGACTTAACATTTAGAAAATAAATTAAATTGGATTGTTTATTCCTTAAAACAATGTAAAATAAAGTAAAAATGTATTACAAGTACTTTGCAAAAATATTTTTATAATCTTAGAGTTACTATGTTTTTTTTTTTTTTAAGTATGTCATGAAAGCCAAAAAACATCAAGGAAGATATCAAATTCACATGTCCAAAATAGAAACAAAATCAAAAGACAAATAAAAAATCAAAGAATAGATATTTCCATTATATGTAAAATGTTGCTCTAAAAATATATGAAGTGCTTGTACAAAACAAAGAATGGTTTGTATCCATAGATAAATAAGCCAAGACAACATCTGGAAAATTTCAACTAAAGATATAAAATCTCTAATAATCATATGAAAATAGTGTAACTATCAAAATTAACAACAAAACTGTTGACTATCCATTTAAGAATTAAAAATGTTTAAAAAATCCAGATTTGGTGAAAATATGTGAAAACAGACCTTTTACTATACTTTTGTCGAAAAAAATCAATCTAGTGTCTGCAATTATCACAGCTTCTACTCTTCTTTTAAGTGGGAATTGTAGGTTAAGCCAGGGTCCAACTCAGGCATAGATAGATGCCATACTATGTTCCTACCTCTCTCAAAGAACAAAGTTTTCTCTCTGACTTTTATTCAAGAAAAACAAAAAAAGAGAAATAAAAATTTTATAATGTTTTATTTAAGTTATGAAGGTCCTGCCCTCAAAAATCAGCAGGTTTGGCCCTATAGGTTTGAATCTCATATTAAGTTCAAGGTTGTTAAAGTTTCTTTTCTCCTATTAATCTGTTTTGTGTCAACTTTATTATTAGTCCAGCCACAATAACTCAACAGAGGTGGGGGGGGGGATTCCCCCTCCCAAACAGACCTCTGGGAGGTAATTAGGCTTAGATGAGGTCATGATGGAGGAGCCCCATGATGGGATTAGAGCTCTTACAAGAAGTGGAAGAGATACCAGACTTTCCTCTCTCTGCCATTTGAGGACAGAGTGAGAAGGGTGACTGTTTTCAGGCTAAGAAGAGAATCCTCAACAAAAACTGAATCTGCCAGTCCCCTGATCTGGATTTCTTTCTTCTGAAAGAACTGTGAGAAATAAAGTCTGTTAAGCCACACAGCGCATGGTATTTTATTGCAGCAGCTGAACTAAGACAATTACCATTGTTTCCCTGAATTGTTTTCCTATTTTAATCTGTCTTCTACAGAATTACTGGAATGATTTGTTAAATCGTAAATACCATCTTTCACAGTTTTCTGCTTAAAACACTTCAGCAATTCACCATAGCCTTCAGGATAAACCCAACCCCCCCAAATTGACCTATAAGATCTTTCCTGAACCCCAGACACCTCAGCCTCATCTCTGGCTTTCAGTCTAAATATACATATTTTTTCTGCAGTCATTCAAAACTATATAGGATCACACAATCACTCCTTTGAGTCTCTGCCATTTTGTGTGTGTGTGTGTGTGTGTGTGTGTGTGTGTGTTTGAAGTGTCCTTCCTTATTTTTGCCTTTTAAGGTACCAAATCTATCCTTTGGCACTGAATTCAAATTCATCAGCATCAATTCCCTCTCTTACCACTAGATTTTTTTTAATACTGAATTCTAGTTAATATGTTTATTGTACCCACTCTCTGCTAAGCATTGTGTAGGCATTGATTATACAAGGTTGAATAAAGGAGGCACTGATTCTTGCCTTCCTGGAGTTTAAAATGACCCTCCACTTTATTCTGGTAGCAATACGTTATCTCCATTTTCACACTTCTTGTAAGTTTCTTTCTTATACCAGTATGGCAGTCATAATGTTTTACTTCCCTTCTTGTCCACAGCATATAAGTGGTAGCTGGTACCTAGTAAAAGGCTCAGTGAAGCTTTTATTGCATGAATAACTTATGATTCTGTGAATTAAATTGTTAAGAAAGTCTATATGAAAGATACTGAATTTAGGATGTGCTGAAATAGTTAATTTGGAGAGTTAGGAGAAGGAAAGACATTGCATAATGGGGACACTTATCTAAGGTTTGTGTGGCATTAAGTAATAAATTAATCTCTATATCTCAATTCCGTCGACTGTAAAATTAGGATAATAATATCTACCTTATAGGGTGTTTGTAAATATTAACTGTACAAGCTGAGGTAAAGGGCCTAGCATAATTCTAGGTGCATAGTGAAAAAACAATAAAGAATCATCCTCATTGCTATTATATAAGGTATACCCGTTCTTTGGAAGGTTTTAAAAGGAATGAGCTGAAGTTTTCAAATGATTGCTGTGAAAAATGGCACTGTTCCAGATGTGGATAACTGCTATTGTTTTAGCTCAATCTGTAAAATTTCACAAAGTAACAATTTTCTAACAAAATGTAGAAGTGAGCAATTGATATTTATGTCCATTTTAATTACTGTTTATAAGTTATACAATTAATAGATCTTAAAATTGAGTGCATTATATTGAACAAAGCTTAAGTGTAAGAACATGCTACAGAAAGTTAAGCAATTTCTGATAAATTGTTAACTCTAAAGGCTTAAAAGACTCTTTGATTATTGAAGATAAATATCATAGTTAAAAAACAGGAAAAACTAGAGTAGATTTTTTTTTTAATTCAAAGGCTATTATACACCAGACACACATTGCCTCAAGTCCTTTATGTGTATTGTTGCATATATATTTAAGAACCTATTTACAAAACAGAAACAGACTCACAGAGTTAGAGAATGAACTTATGGTTACCAGGGGGAAGGATGGGAGGAAGGGATAGTCAGGGAGTTTGAGATCGACATGTACACATGGCTATATTTAAAATGGATAACCAATAAGACCTACTGTATAGCACAGGGAACTCTACTCAATATCATGTGGCAGCCTGTATGGGAGGGGAGTTTGGAAGAGAATGGATACATACATATGTATGGCTGAGTCCCTTTGCTGTGCCCTTGAAACTATCACAACATTATTAATTGGATATACTCCAATATAAAAAAAGTTAAGCTATAATCTAAAGAAGACATACAAATGCCCAATAAATATGTGAAAATGTGCTCAATAATTTAATCCATTTTGGAAATGAGATAATATTTCACACACACTAGAATAGCTACAGTCACTGGAATCCTCTTACACTGCTAGTAGGTATACAAAATGGTACAGCTGTTTTGGAAAATAGTCTGGCAGTTCCTCAAAAGACTAAACAAAGAATTACCATATGAACTGGCAAATCTATACCTTATTATCTAAGTAAGAGAATTGAAACTATATTTTCACACACACAGACACACACACACACAAACCCTTGTATAGAAATGTTAATAATGGCATTATTCATAATAGCCAAAGAGTAGGTCCAACCCAAATATCCGTCAAGTGACAAACAGATGAAAAATAATGTGATATATTCATACAATGCGATATTGTTTATCCAAAATGGAATGAAGTACTGATACATGTTGTAACGTGGATGAACCTTTTAAACATGCTAAGTGAAAGCAGCTACTCAAAAAAGGCCACATATAATATGACACCATTTAGATGAAATGTCCAGAATATGCAAATCTTTAGCTATAGAAAGTAGATTCGTGGTCATCTAGGGCTGAAGGGCTGGGGAAAAATAAAGAATGATTGCTAATGGGTAGTGTGTTTCTTTTTGGGATAATCAAATGTTCTGCCAGATTGATTGTGATAATGGTTACAGATGATTGTAACTTTGTGCAAATTCTTAGTGCAGATTCACGGCCTTCTTTCTCAGCCCATGACTCTCAATTTTGTCCTCATTCCCAACCAAACACAAATCCTAAAAGAATTGTGACTGTCCAAAGCCCTGTAAATGTTAGGAGAGCATAGGGTTCAAAGCCAACTAAACTCAGGTTTGAATTCAAGCCCTGCCCTTACGAGCTGAGTATATGTTTGCTCTTCAAATTTTAGTTTCTCTCATCTTTGAAATGTTGATAATGATCATGATCCCAAAGGGCTTTTGTGAAGTAATGTGTGTATGTGTGTGTGTGTGTGTGTGTGTGTATATACATATATAGTCTACAACATGCCCCAGAAATGCTCATTCTTTTTTCACATTTTAATGACCTCACTTCCACAACTGAAACACTGACTCCAATAATACTTTGATCTGTTCTCAAGCACTCAGCCATCTCCCTGATGGACTAACCTAGCTTTGACAAATGCAGGGCACTTGTGTTGTGCTCATAACTCTAGAGACCAAAGCAGGCCTCTAACAATTCTCATTCTAATTACAATGTGTGGAGGAGTTTTTCCCGCATCATCCAGTTCTCAGACACCAACTGGATATAATATATAATTCCATTCAATTCTGACACTATCTGTGCAGAGGTAATATCGGATTTCACAGGTTAAGGGCTCAGTTCCAGAAGATTGCTAATTGCAAGTCTAAATTGTCACCTGTGCTTCTGCCTGACTGGCTACAAATTGGAGGTTCCAATGACCCTCTCACTGGGTTCAATTAATTTGCTAGAGAGGATCACAACATTCAGAGAAATATTTTATTTACTAGTTTGCTAGTTTATTGTAAAAAAGTATAACTCAGGAACAACCAGCTGGAAGAGATGAATAGGGCAAAGGTGTGGGAAAAGGGCTCAGATTTTCCATGCCCTCTGTGAGCACACCATTCTCTAGGAATCTCAACGTTTTCACCAACCCAGCAGCACTCTAAACCTGTCCTTTTGGAATTTTAATGGAGGCTTCATTACATAGGCATGCTTGATTAAGTAATTGGCCATTGGTGCTTAAACTGAACCTCTAGCCCCTCACCACTTTCCAGAGGTCGGGGATGAGACTGAAAGTTCCAACCTTTTTATCATCACATGTTTAGTTCTCTTGGCAATCAGCCCACACCCTCAGGTGCATCCCCCAGATCACCTGATTAATCTAACAAAAGACACATTTATTGCTCTCATCACGTAGGAAATTCCAAGGGTTTGAGCTCTGTGCCAGAAGTGGGACAAAGACCAAATATTTATGTCTCATTATAAAATCACAATATCACAACCTCACTAATCAATTGTTGTACTCCTTCCTGCTGAGTATAGATAAATGTGGCCCAATTTGACATAAGAGTTAAAGCATATTTGCAACCCTCTATTAGATTCTCATGAGAGAGGCTTGAATTCATACCAATGGCAATGAAGATATGCTAGTTACATCTACAGTCACTTCAGGAGACAAAGCATATTCTTTTATTTTATAATGCATGTTTGATCTTTTTATTTTAGTCATCAATAAGGAGTTCAAAATCTTAAAACAACAAAAAAGGCGCACAAAAACAGAATGCGGTATTATAATATGTACATATATGTATGTATATGCTTATACACATTCACAAACACACACTAATTATGTGGTAAATGCAATTTTATGCTAAGATGACAAAAGAGAGTAAAGTACTAATTGATTTTCATTTCCAAGTAAACTAAATATGAAAGGTTAATGTGAGCTTTAATCAAGTTGGAAGGACTCAGAAAATGCAGGGCTTGAGTTAGACGGGCCTTTCATGGTTTTAATATTTGGATATATATATTTTTAAAAAGACATTGATATTCTAAGTTATGATACTTGCATGAGCAGCTAAGAATCCTAATTAGGGTAAAGGTGAGACCACAGTGAACTGAGACCCTAAGGAAATAATGGAGCTATCAAAGTCCTTACTACATCCATAGATTTATATATATATATATATATATATAAAAATACATATATATATATGTATATCACATATATTTGCAGTACAAACCAAGAATAATACTGAAGATAAATCATAATTTATCTTCATTTAAATGGTGAATATAAAATCCTGTTTATATGACTTATGGAGTCTGAGAAATGCACATTTCCTTTTGGAGAGTTAACAAATGAGTGAGCACTCAGATCAAGAGAACCATTAATTTAGGAAGAAGATACACTTGATCTTGTACTTAATCAAGAAACACATTTCCCTAGATTAAAAAAAAGAATCCAAGGGAATTAGGAATGCAAGGTCATCTCCCACACAGAAAGGTCGGAGCAAACCCAAGGCACTTTATAAAATTGGCAAGCTTGGCAGAGCAGTATGCAAGGACTACTATTTCCACAGCAGAGCTGGATGGCTTGGGAAAGACAGGGAGAGAAGGATCTTACCACATTACTCTCTTGTTTTAAAGTCTGCAATGATAATTGTTATCTAAAGCAAAGGTTTTAAACATTTTCAAGCATCTAAGACAGAATTTCTCAACTTTGGCACTATAAGTATCCTGGGCTGGATAGATCCGTGCTGTGATGGCCTGTCCTGTGTATTGTAGGATGGTTAGAAGCATTCTTGGCCTCTACCCACTAAATGCCAAAAGTATCCCTATCCCTAGTCATGAAATGTCTCCAAACATTGGCATTTTTCCTCGGTGCAGAGGTGGGGATGTGCAAAATCACCAACAGTTGAGAATCACTGCTCTAAGACCTATTGTCGCCCTCCCCATCTCAGAAACATATTTTATGTACAGCAGAATAAAAGTAGATCAGATCTTAGGTCATTGCCACACACAGCCTCCTTTCACCACTTAAATGCCTTAAGAAAAGTATACTCTCTACTTCTTCACCTTTATGAGTCCATTATAACTCAGCTCAGATCCTAATTCCTCCTGAAGCCTTTCCTGATGATACTAGTTTCAGTTAGCTGCCTCTGTTCTTTTTTCTCACTCATACTTTTACCAATCATAGAATTTGCCATGCTGCATTGCAATTCTTTGTTAACTTACCTGTCTCTTTTCCTAGCAGGGTTTAAGGTCAAAGAATCTTTCTTATCCATCTCTTAATACATGAAGCCTTACATAAAAGTGTTGTGAAAAAAAAAAAAACCTACTGAGTGAAGGAATGGATGAATGTGAGATTTATACCTCTGCTATGTTGCATAACTTAAAGAAATTGGAAGATGAGATATGGACATCGAATAATCAAAGAACCAAGTAAACCATCTGATATTCAGAAGGAAAAGGAAATAAAGACTTCAGGAGAGAGAAACATAAAGTTTGGACAGATTTGTACTGTGAGCAGTGCACTGAAATATAATCACCACCTCTGGGTTCTCTTCTTTGGAAAGTGGATTACTTTGCATGAATCTCTCTAATAGTGGGAAACCAGGGACCTAGGCAAAGTCATCATGTTGTCAAAGCTTAGGAATGTAAACTGTTAGAGTTGGAATGAGCCACCACACATTTCTAGTCTCTTAAGAAGATTGTTTTTCAATCTCTTTATTGAATTATTATTTTAGTAGTTTAGGATTGTGTCTACTTTATGTTGCAAAAGATGATCATTCAGATACCTGAAGATACTTTGCCCACGCCAAACCTTCTCTTTTGTATGTTAAACATTTCTAGTACCTTTAACTATTCTTCCTGTGCCCTGGTTTCTGGACTCCTCATCAAGCTATATTCAAATGAGGAAAACTTGGAGTAAATTGTTGCAGTTTTAGATTCAGTTCAATTATTCATCGTAGGAAATAATAAATTTCACCTAGGCTTTATAATATTCTCCTTCCTCATCCATAAATTTGAAGTAATTTTTTCTTCCTTAGATTCTTGTGAGGAAAACTCAAAATAATCTAAAAGTTTTTTCAACTTTTGATTGGCACTTAGCAACTGCTTCATAAATGTCAGTCTCCATGTTTCATATCCACCCCATGTTCCTCTTTCTCTTACACTCTCCTTTGATCTATTATGGCAAGTTACCTATGAATAATACCCTTAAGAGAATTACTGCCTACTCTTTTTTTTTTTTTATCATTTTGCCTTCTTTTCAGAATTGTCCTCACCACTCTTACATCAAAACAATCAGAGAGGGCTTCCCTGGTGGCACAGTGGTTGAGAGTCCACCTGCCGATTCAGGCGGACGCAGGTTCATGCCCCGGTCCAGGAAGATCCCACATGCTGCGGAGCAGCTGGGCCCGTGAGCCATGGCCGCTGGGCCTGAGCGTCCTGTGCTCCGCAGCAACAGGAGAGGCCACAGCAGTAAGAGGCCTGTATACTGCAAAAAAAAACAAAAAGAAAAAAACAATCAGAGAGATTTCTTTAGGTACTACTATCACTAATTAATTAATAATAATAGAGACCCTAAAGTGCTTCTTCCAACTCTGTCTTTTGAGGAAATGATCTATGTTCTCCACTTCAAAGCATGCTTATTTGACTATGGCATGATACCAGAAAAATCATTCACACTGCTGCATACATATGCCTACACACAGGGATATAGGGGACATATACTGGGTAAAATTAGGTAAAAAGAGAAGTAAAAGAAATTGGAACTCCATACAAAGACTATAATACAGTGAGTATAAAATTATAATTGTTTCTAAATACAATCTGCTGGAGAACAAGGACGACAGCTATGTCGTCTTTGTGTTAGGGAGTCAAATGGTAAAAATTCACAGATAGAAATAAGGGTTGAGATGTTGCAATGTGTAGAGTAGAAACTTGAATAATATTTATAAAGCCTTATGTAAATAGCTACAATATAATGGCTAGATATGTTTTAGAACAAATGATTAGGCCATATGGAAAAATATTTAAAAGGTCACATCTCGTTTCCTTAGAAATTACTTTGCTTACTGAGCAAGTAGTAAACAGACATACATGCAAAGATAAATGCTTTTCTCAGACTCCTGTTTTTTTTTTACTTTTTTAACCACAAAAAATAGGAAATCTGAGTTATCTATTGGTACATAACAGATTATCCCCAAATGTAGCGGCTTAACACAACATGCATTTATTATCTTACGGTTTCTTGGGATCAGCAGTTTGAGAGTGGTTTAGATGGGAGTTTCTGGCTTGGGGTCTCTCACAGGGTTTCAGACAAGCTGTCTGCTGGGCTGCAGTCACCTGAAGACTTGATTGGGGTTTGAGGTTCCACTTCCCAAAGGGCTTACTCACCTGGCTGCTGGCTTGGGGGGTCTCAATTCCTAGTTATATAGGTCTCTCCTCAGGGCTGACTTAGTGCCCTCAAGGTATGGAAGCTGGTTTTCCCGAGGGGGGGAGAGAGAGAGAGAGAGAGAGAGAGAGACAGGAGAAATCAAGGCAGATGACACAGTACTTCTTTATAGCCTAGTTTCTGTGTCATACACTGTCAATTACCGTATTCATTAGAAATGAGTCATTAAGTCCTGCCCACACTCAAGGGGAAGGGAAAAACATTCATATGTTATAATAGACATAAATACAAACAAAAAATAAGATGATGGAGAGGGAGAGAGGGAGGGAGGAAAGAAGGAAGGCAAGGAGGGAGAGAGGAAGGAAAGAAGGAGAAAGAAAGGGTAAGGGAGAAAGAGATTGCAACTAATTTTATAGCAATAGGGTCTAGGGATAGTTCACTGTGCATGTGGTTGGGGAGGGAATCACATTCGTATTCTTGGACTAATATTGGAGGCAGAAGATCTAGATTAATATCAAACTTTTGGGACTCCCTTTGATAAGATCCATTTAAGTCATTTTTTCCCTAAAATCCTCAGTTTCCTCATCTGTAAAACAAGGTAGAATACAATGATGATATTTTTCCTACTCTACTGTTCTCAGAGTGGAGGTGTGAGAAAGCAAGGGGACAATTTAGGATGAGTACATTTAGATCAAAACATTATTTCTTCAAGGACATTAATAATATCTATTAGGCTTATGTGTTTGAGCCATCTAATGCTGCAGAACAAAATACATCCAAAATGTAATGTCTCAAAAATATATCTTATTCTCTTTCATGGCTCTATTTGGTACTGGGTTCAGCTGAGGTCTGTAATGTGATTGGAGTCAAATGGTAGCTGTGTCCAGAGTGAGCTGAAGGTTTGCCTGTGCAGCACATACAACACGGCTGACTCACAGCTGATGTCGCTGTTGCTGGTTGGAACTCAGGAGCAGCTGGCAACAGAGCACCTGCACATGGTCTTTGCATGTGGTCTGGGGTTTTCACAGCATTGCTGCTAGTTTTTCAAAAGGCAAGAAACAGAAGTTTCCAGGCCAGTTAAGGGCTGGCTATATGTTGGAATGCCAAAGCATCACTTCCTCCCTGTTCTATTGTTCAAAACACTTAGATTCTAGGGAGTAAAGTTATAAGCTTCACCTCCTGATACTGGGAAAGTTATAAGGTCACAACCGCAAAAGGAAGAGGAGGAGGGGAAATGTTTCTGCAACCATTTTTAGAAAATACAGTGTGCTACAATGTGATTACATGACAGATATAAGGACCTTGAATGCAGAGACTCTGAAAATATTTGCATTTATAAAAAGTCCTGAGTCAGTTGTGAATTCTACAGATGTCTGTAATTATTCATTGCTGTCTGCTGATTCATGGTCACAAGAGCTGCCTTACTTAGCAGGGCATGCTCATCTCTCAGGTTGCAAATTTAACAGTTAAAATGTGGTCAACACAATTAGGATAACAATGTGGTTGATTAAAAATATATTTGGGGTTCATATCATCCTTTACTTTAGAAATTTCCTGTGAATGTGTATATGTGCTTGTGTTTCTGTGAACATGTCCATTTAGTTTCTGAATATTTAATTGCTTGTCACATACAGATTTAGCAAAGTGAGTGAAATACACAAATTGACTTTTGATTTCTTGATATTGTTATTTAAATCAACATTCACAGTCGTCAGTCCACCAACAGTATAGACATAATATTACACTGAGTTTATAGAGGATGTTAATTACACACCAGGTTTCCATAATTTCCCCTTATATCTTGGCCATCTAACAAGTAATAATTATAAATTTATAATTATAGCTTTTTATTTGATATGATAAATTAGAACGAACCTCACCATTTCACCATAGTTCTGTTTAAAACATTCTGTATTAAGTTTAAAATGTTTTAAGAAATGTGATGGCTTTGTCAAAAGTCAATTTTTAGCTTCTAGGAGAAAAGAACTAAATTTATAAGAAGACCATGCAAAGTGATAGTTCTCTGATTTGACAAGAAATTAACAGTAGAACAATTTTTAAAAATGACGCTTTGGAAAATTTATTCTTTCTTTTTTATATTGTTATGTTTTTGCCACACTTTGAAATGGAAGATTTAAAATCATATTTGACTAAGACTACAGATGCAGACAAATCAGCTCTTTACATGATATGGAGGATCTTCCATTTCTGGCAGGAACAGACTTAGGTTGGTGTGCCCAAAATCCCCTGTTAGATCAACTAGAGAAATAAGAGAAAAATTAAAACACAGTTTTGAAAGCACTGGAGAGCTACCCAGAACATTGAAGAACTATGGTGTCAAACAAGAGAGAGGGAAACTTATATAGATGATCCCAAATTTTCCTTTCTCCTGGAGGCAGTTGTTAATACTAAATGTAGTGGCTGAAAAGTGGAGCAGAACATTCAGTAGATTTGTGGAGCTGGTGGTACAGACATTGCAGTTTAGGGATGACTATGGCATCTAAGACAAGACCCACAGCAGATCCAGATAACAGGATTACAGACACACACACAAAATAAATGATCGTTACATTCTAGGAAATAAAAGACAAGATGGAGAATCTCACCAGAAAATGGGATAACTATAGAAAAGAATCAAATAGAATGTCTGGAATTTTAAAATGTAATTACAAATTAAGGATTCAAATAACAACTAAAGATAAAATTAAGAAACTGGGAAATATATCATAAGACAATATCCTGCCTACTGGTGCTCTGGATTTCCTTCCAGTTTTATCTTCTCAGATTCTTTTACTTCTTTATCCCTTGTGATGGTTAATTTTATGTGTCAGCTTGACAGAGGGTGCCCAGACATTTGGTCAAACATTATTCTCAGTGTGTCAATGAGGATGTTTCTGGAAGAGATTAATATTTGTATTGGTAGACTGAATAAAGCAGACTGCCCAACTTAAGGTGGATGGGCCCCACCCAATCAACTGTAGATAGAACAAAAAGGCTGAATAAGTGGGGACTCCTTCTACCTGTCTGCTGAACTGGAGCACTGATCTTCCATCCTAAGACTCAAACTAAAATATTGGCTTTTCTTGGGTCTTAGGGCTATTGGCTTTTGGACTGGAACTTATACCATTGGTTTTCTTGGTTCTTAGGCCTTTGGACTAGAACCTGAATTACACATTGTCTCTTCCAGGGGTCCAGCTTGTTGATTGCAGATCTTGGTACTTCTCAGCCTTGGTAATCACATGAGCCAATTCCTTACAATAAATTATCTATCATTTATCTATGTATGTACACACACACACACACACACACACCCTATTGATTCTGTTTGTCTGGAGAATCCTCATACATCTCCTTTCTGCATCACTGCATACTTCCCTATTCACACATTCCCATTGGCACATAAATAAGCTCTACTATCATTGCCCTTAACCTCAGTTTTCTCTTCTGTTTACTGCTCATTTGTTGCTTACTCTTTGGGTAGACTTTTTCACTTCCACTTTTCTCTTTCTGATAGTGTGATATTGAGGGGGTGAGGTAAGCGGAGGGGAGGTGGAGATGGCCAATAATCCAAAGCTCTGAATGGAGATTCCAGGTGACGTTTAAACATATCTCCTATTAAGCTCCTAAAATTCAAAAAATACAGGAAAAAAATTTATTTGCTGTCTTTTTGGCACATATATACAATGGAATATTACTCAGCCATAAAAAGAAACAAAATTGAGCTATTTGTAATGAGGTGGATAGATCTAGAGTCTGTCATACAGAGTGAAGTAAGTCAGAAAGAGAGAGAAAAATACCGGTTGCTAACACATATATATGGAATTTAAGAAAAAAAATGTCATGAAGAACCTAGAGGTAAGACAGGAATAAAGACACAGACCTACTAGAGAATGGATTGAGGATATGGGGAGGGGGAAGGGTAAGCTGTGACAAAGCGAGAGAGAGGCATGGACATATATACACTACCAAATGTAAAATAGCTAGCTAGTGGGAAGCAGCCGCATAGCACAGAGAGATCAGCTCGGTGCTTTGTGACCGCCTGGAGGGGTGGGATAGGGAAGGTGGGAGGGAGGCAGCTGCAAGAGGGAAGAGATATGGGAACATATGTATATGTATAACTGATTCATTTTGTTGTAAAGCAGAAACTAACACACCATTGTAAAGCAATTATACTCCAATAAAGATGTTAAAAAATAAATAAATGAATTTGATAAATTGACTAAAGGCAAAACTGTATAGCCCTACCTTGATCTTACAGATATTTTTTAAGGGAAAAGCATATTTAGTTTACTTTATTTTAGTTTTTTTTTTTTTTTTAAGAAAATATTCTTTGTCCAAATAGGAAATATTGGTGCTTGGTTTAAAAACTGCCAGAGTCATACGACCTTGATCTAGCATGGCAGCAAGACCGAAAAATATACGTCAGCTCATGCACTAAGCCACCAATAACATAGCCAAAAGCAGAAAATGTGCAAACACAGTGACATTTGGATTCAAACAAGGCGAAAAAATTATTTCCAGATGACATTTTTACCTTATTGCAGATATTTCATTGAAATTCATGATCAGAAGATGACACTGCTCAAAGTACCAGGCCCTTTGTTTTGTTGGTAGCTGTCTGATGAGTGCTTAGCTGTCAGTTTTTGTAATCAAGTCTTTTCCCGTTTTTCTCCTGGAGAATGGCAATCGTTTTCCCATGTATTCTGTTGCTTCTTCTTGGGTAGCTGATGATGCTGTTTTTGACTCTGAATATTACCCATTATCTCTTTCACTTCTCCGTGAAGTGTTGTCTTTGTTTTAAGTGGTAGCATGATGTAGGCAAAGGAGGGGCGATAATGACTAATTTTGTGGCAGTTGAATAGCTTGGTTTACAATTGAACCTCATTTCTATTTGTAAGTGAATCTTAGGGACGGAACTGGTTTGCATCCTTCCATGCTTTTTAAGCGTTATGATCTTTGGTGACTTACTCTTCCTATTATCTGCTAAATTAAACAGTAATTATTTCCTCTTAATGTCAGGAATATAGACTATATGTATATAGAGTATAGAATATGTATAGATATGGAATGTAATATAATCTTATATAACATAGTATTTTAATATAGAATATTAAGTTAGGAAAAAACCTAATAAAATATAGCTATAATGAATTTTAAATATCCCTGTGAATTAAATATTTTTTCTCAGTAAACATATACATTTTTAAATTTAAAAATTCATGGGTAAAATACATATAACATAAAATTTACCATCTTAACCATTTTAAACTGTACAGTTCAGTGGCATTAAGTACATTCATATTGTTGTGCAACCATTATCACCATCCATCTGTAGAAGTCTTTTCATCTTACAAAAATGAAACTCTATACCCATTGAACAGTCCCTCCTCCCTGGAGCCCCTGGCAACCACCATTCTACTTTCTACCTCTATGAAAGTGACTGCTCTAAGGAACTCACACCAGTGGAATCATACAACATTCTTTTTGCTAAATTGACTAAGAATAATGTCCTCATGTACATCCAAGTTGAAGCACATTTCAGAATGCACTGCCTCTTTAAGGCTGAATAACATTCCATTGCATGCATCCACCAAGTTTTATTTACCCATTCATCCACTGATGGACACTTGGGTTGTTAACACTTTTTGGTTATTATAAGTAATGACAACGGCACTGAAGTTAAAACAATGGCTGCCCACCTATGTATGTGCACCTCTGTGTCTTCAATCAGAATTAGCAATTAGTAATCAGAGCACAGATCCCTTATATTTGAAGGACAGGGTGCTTATTGCCCACCCTGGCCCCTGTGAACTGCTTCAGGAACATGTATACAGCCACCTGCCACAGTGCTAAGTTTGAGGGATGAATAACTGCTACCAAGCTAAGAGCTAAAATTGACCAAAGAAACCCACAACGTAGTATCCAAGCCTTCCCGTTGAAGTTACAAGCCTTCAAATAGACTCCTGTGTTTCAAAATATTTACATCAGATAGATTCTGCCATGGTAATTGTTGTCTAGGTGCAGAGACATGTTCCTGGGGTGTGTCCTACTCTGCCATGTTTCTAGAATCTTTGGTTCGGTAAATATTTTGAGAAAAATGAATGGCCAAAATACACATAAAAAATGCTCAGCATAACTGATTATTAGAGAAATGCAAATCAAAACTATAATGAGGCATCACGTCACACTGGTCAGAATGGCCATGATCAAAAAAATGTACAAACAATAAATGCTGGAGAGGGTGTGGAGAAAAGGGAACCCTCCTACACTGTTGGTGGGAATGTAAATTTGTACAGCCACTATGGAGAACAGTATGGAGTTTCCTTAAAAATAGAACTACCATATGACCCAGCAACCCCACTACTGGGAATATACCCTGAGAAAACCATAATTCAAAAAGATACATGCACCCCAATGTTCATTGCAGCACTATTTACAATAGCCAGGACATGGAAGCAACCTAAAGGTCCATCAACACAGGAATGGATAAAGAAGATGTGGAATATAACTCAGCAATAAAAGAAGAACAAAATAATGTCATTTGCAGCAACATGGATGGACCTAAAGATTGTCATACTGAGTGAAATAAGTCAGACACAGAAAGACAAATATCGTACGATATCGCTTATATGTGAAATAAAAAAGGGTACAAATGAACTTATTTACAAAATACAAGTAGATGCACAAATGTAGAAAACAAACCTATGGTTACCAGGGGATAAGAGGAAGGGAGGAATAAATTGGGAGATAGGGACTGACATATGCACACTACTATATATAAAATAGGTAACTAATAAGAACCTGCTGTATAGCACAGGAAACTCTACTCAATACTCTGTAACGGCCTATATGGTAAAAGAATCTAAAAATGAAAGAAGAGTGGATATATGTATATGTAAAACTGATTCACTTTGCTGTATACCTGGAGCTAACACAACACTGTAAATCAACTAGACTACAATAAAAACTTAAAAAACCCCACTATTTTGAGAAAAATGTATTTGAGAAAAATTAACAAAGAGGTGCACACTTTGTTGTTCTTTATGTTTCTTCACTTATTCAATTCATTCATTCCTTCATGGATTGAGTGTCTGCCATTGATAGACCTCTAAGATTCCAAGGCAAATATGTAATTACAGCCTCCTAGCTTCTAAAAGTGTGAAATCAAATAGGATAGACAAACATAAGTAAGCAATTGCAGTACTATGTGACTTGTGCTCTAATTGAACACTATACATGATTCAGGGTATCATCCCTTCTGCTTGGGTGAGAGGGAGAGGTTGGGAGAGCCCAGGGAATATTTCCTTTAACTCACAGCTAGCTCCTTCACGTGAATAATTGGTGAAACCTGGAGACCTTTTCTTCTCCCTCTTCACCTTGGCTGCTTCACCACCTCCAAGGTTCTCTAAAGAAGACAATCCTGTATCAAATGTGAGCACTTGGGTAACTCTTGTGTTTTACCCACAGCCTCCCTTTGTAACCTCCTTTCCTCTCTCTTTCAGTAGTTCACTGATTTCATAAGGATGAGTACTTTCTCTTTAATGTTAGTCTTTCTTTTTCCTCATGCATTTGTTCATCAATTTATTCATTCATTCAGTAAACATTTTTTGAACACATACTGTGTTCCAGGGACAATGCTAGACATTTTATTACTACCTGAAAAGAAGAGCAGTAATCAAGACAAGTTATGGCCTCTGCATTGTGTAATATTGTCTAGTGAGGAATATAGACAATAAATAAATATATCAAATTAGATGAAATAGTTTACTTTCTCTCTGTCTCTGTCTCCATGTCTCTGTATCTGTCTGTCTCTCACACACACACTTTTATACAATAACTTTTTAAATAACTTTCATAAGGTTTATGTTCTAATGGACTTACAAAACCCTCTTTAGCCGTTCCATTTAATGCTGCTTCTTTAATGCCATTGGCCCACATAAACGGATATTTCTTTCTTCTTCTCTTTGTCCAGTCTCCATATCTATCCTGAGGTGGTTCCTTTTATTGAGAAGGCTCTTTGCAGCTCAGTTTGTTTTATTCTTCAGTCTTCCACAGGAGATGGACACACAATCAGTTCCAAGTCCTATTGGCTCCTATTCCTGTTACCCTGTCATACCAGGTCCAGAGTAATTCAGGCCTTCTGTGGAAGCGGCTTTGGAGAGCACCTGCTATTTCTGTCTGACAGTGTGCCACATCTGCTCTGCCTTTGTCCACTCACCAGGGACAGAAGCGGAGCATGGTGAGACATCATGTACTGCATTATTTAGCAACGAGTGGGGAGGACACCCCTAGAGAAGAATGTAATTTTAAACTGGAAGAAAAATGATTAAGAATCATGGGCGTGAAAGAAACAGCAGCAAGCAGATGTTGTAAAACATGGGTAAGGAGGAAAGAAAGGCGACAGCTGAGAGTGAATTAATTTTACTCCTAAATCTTGCATCCTTACTCAATCATGCCAGATGGGGAAGCAATCAAGAAGACACAAGGTCCTGTTGGTCTCACTGCTCTTCCCACAAGAGAACTGGTTGAAAGTACCTTCCCATAGCAGCAGAATGATAAAAGCAAATGCACTGTTTCATTTATTAATCAAGATTCAATTTATCTCACTCATTTGAGACGGCAAGCTGTGGTGGAAAAGAGCAGTCTTTGGGTGAGAGACATAGCTTTGAATCTTAATTCTTTTCCTTGCTACCTGTATGACCTTGACTAAATGTCTTTTCCTTTTTGAGCCTTAGGATTCTCACTTACAAAAGATTAAGAACTAATATGTATTGAGACCTTACTTTGTGCTGGGCATTATGCTAATTGTTTTATTTTATTGCCTTATTCAATCCTTCCAAAAAGGTTTTGGGGTACATATTATTAGCTGGTTTCTACAAGAGGAAAAAAAAAAAGAAGCTAATTTAAGGAGTTTAATTAACTTATAAAGGTAGCAATCTAACGTAGACATAAGGTGCATGGGGAAAAAGTCAGGAGTGCCTGGGTTCAAATCCCAGATTTATCATGTAAACTTCGACATCTATTTTAACCTCTTTTTGCCACATTTTCTTATCACATTTATCACATTTCATAGATAAATGTGGGTATTGAGAATAGCTGCATCGTATAATGGTTATGGAATTAGATGAGACAGTGTGTGTTTTTAGCATCATTCCAGGAATATGATAACTGTTCAACATACATATTAATCAATACTATGTATAATATAGTATGTATATATTAATATATTATTATCATCGTTTCTATTTTTAGATTTTTATCCTGGATTGCTCAGTGTCTAAGTCACAGATCTAAATTTAAAGCCAGGTTTATCTGACTCCAAAGCCCTCACTCTACTCACAGCAATAATAAGTGCTCTTGTGAGAGTTAATTGCTGTAGCCCATGGAAATCTCAACACATATTAGGTGCTAAATAGTTTCTGATTCCTCCTAGACCCTCCACTTTTCCTTCTAGCTGTCAAGAATATCAAACCTTGCATTTGACAAGGCCTACACATCTCTCTCTCTTTCAGTTTTGCATATAGATGTCTCTAATTATTATCTTCCTCAAATGGTTCTTTTTCATACTATTTCCTGGACTTCTTTTCCTTGTTCTACCCTATAAATATTGACGATATTCAGCCAAATATCATCAATACTTGGCCAAATTCTCTCCTTCTTCATGTTCTCTTATACCAATTATATGTCAATTACTCTAATAAAAAACACTTGTTGAGAAAAGACTATTTAAAATGATTATTGCAAGGAGTGGGGGAAAGGGGACTATTGTGATAGGACTATGGGTCTTGTTACAATAGAAAGAACACTGAGTTAAATAGCATTGGTATAATTAAACAGCAGATAACATTTTATCCTGAGGCCACCCTATTTTCAGATGAAGCTCTCACATATAGGTTGTACACTGGCTCCAGCCGAGGGCTATCCAACAACCAGGGACCTGGGGGAAGGGAAGAATCTTGACCAAAGTTTGGTTAACAAGTATTTTGTTCTGATTGATCAATAAGGACAAGTGGCTTAATCATTTATCAGGAAAATAATGGAAATTTGGAAGGTCTTCCTCCAGTTTTCTCCTAGGTAAATAAGGGTGGGGGCTCATTTGGGGAAGGTAAGACATTTCCTGAACCACAAAAGGGTGGGAAGATTTTAGAACCTCCTCAGTTTTTCAAGATCACAGAGCCTGGGTAAAGTTCAACAATGTTAAATCTCAAAGTTATATCTAGATATGCCTAAGTATGCTGGTTAGATATTACCACCCTGAAACAACATAATCTTTTCAACACAGTATCTCCAAAACTAAACTCATCCTTCCTGAAAAAATTGAAATTTCTTTTGCCTTTGCTTCTTTTCTTGGTGGCACCACCAGAAAAGGCATAGTCACCTAAAATAGAAATCTGGTGACTGAAAGGAAGGAAAAAGGAAAATGATTTCCTTAATCCAACTTCCTCTGAGTGTCACATATTTAACGTGTATAAATATATACAAATAGGAGAAGGCAATAGACATGTAAAAATAATATTTTAAAAATTGACCAAGATATATGTGGAAATAAGAAAATGACTAGAATACTGATAACAGCAGGAAGTTTTTTTTTAAAATAAACAGAATTATATAGAAGTAGATGTTGAGCTGAACATTTAGTTACATTAATAAAATGTCAACTAAAAAAATGCACAACCTAAAAATTGAGAACTACATTTTATTGGGCAGACTTACTGAGGACTATTGCTCTGAGGGACTGTTACAAAGAGGTAAGGGAGGAGCCAGGATATATAGGAGATATTTTGCTGTAAAAAAATGTAATCTAACATCAAAAGATTATTGTTAATCACAAAAATAGATGTCTCAAGTTTATGATTTTGGTGTTTTCCTATGTATGAGAAGATGCAAGACTCTGTGCTTATTAAAATTATTCCTTAGATATGCACCTTAAATATCTAAGGCAGTATCCTGTTTTTCTCCAATTTCCCTCAGTGTGCACGGGGCATGGGGTGGGGGCAGGGAGGGCATGCTGCAGTGACTGATGGCTTTATGGCATCAATGTCCTTTGTTTACTGGAATGGCAGGTGACATTTTTTGTCTGCAAAAATGATATTCTTTTTCTCTTGTTAAAGGTACTATAAGATCAGACCAGAAATAAATGAAAGAGAAACAAAGAACATAATAGCAAAGATCAATAAAACTAAAAGTTTTTTCCTGGATAAACCTTTAACCAGATACATAAAGAAAATGAAGGAGAGGAATCAAATCAATAAAATTAGAAACAATAAAGGAGAAATTACAACAGACACTGCAGAAATACAAAGGACCATAAGAGACTACTACAAGCAACTATATGCCAATAAAATGGAAAACTTGGAAGAAATGGACAAATTCTTGGAAAGGTACAATTTTCCAAGGCTGAACCAGGAAGAATTAGAAAATATAAACAGACAAATAACAAGTAATGAAATTGAAACTATAATTAAAAATCTTCTAATAAACAAAAGTTCAAGACCAGACGGCTTCACAGGCAAATTCTATCAAACATTTAGATAAGACTTAACACCTATCCTTCTCAAACTCTTCCAAAAAATGGCAGAGGGAGGAACACTCCCAAATTAATTTTACTAGGCCATCATCACCCTGATACCAAAACCAGACAAAAATGTCACAAAGAAAGAAAATTACAGACCAGTATCACTAATGAACATAGACACAGAAATCCTCAACAAGATACTAGCAAACAGAATCCAACAACACATTAAAAGGATCATACAAAATGATCAAGTGGGATTTATCCCAGGAATGCAAGGATTCTTCAATATATGCAAATCAATCAATGTGATACAACATATTAACAAATTAAAGAATGAAAACCATATGATCATATCAATAGATGCAGAAAAAGCTTTTGACAAAATTCAACATGAATTTATGATAAAAGCTCTCCAGAAAGTGGGCATGGGGGAACTTACCTCAAAATAATAAAGCCCATATATGACAAACCCACAGCAAACATCATTCTTAATGGTGAAAACTTAAAAACATTTCCTCTAAGATCTGGAAAAAGACAAGGATGTCCACTCTCACCAGTATTATTCAACATAGTTTTGGAAGTCCTAGCCATGGCAATCAGAGAAGAAAAAGAAATAAAAGGAATACAAATTAGAAAAGAAGAAGTAAAACTATCACTGTTTGCAGATGACATGACACTGTACATAGAAAATCCTAAAGATGCCACCAGAAAACTACTAGAGCTAATCAATGAATTTGGTAAAGTAACACAATACAAAATTGATGCACAGAAATCTCTTGCATTCCTATACACCAGCAACAAAATATCAGAAAGAGAAATTAAGGAAACAATGCCACATACAATCACAACAAAAATAATAAAATACCTAGGAATAAACCTACATAAGGAGGCAAAAACCTGTATGCAGAAAACTGTAAAACACTGATGAAAGAAATCAAAGATGATACAAACAGATGGAGAAATATGCCATGCTCCTGGATTGGAAGATTCAATATTGTGAAAATGACTATATTACCCTAAAGCAATCTACAGATTCAATGCAATCCCTATCAAAACACCAATGGCATTTTTCACAGAACTAGAACAAAATTTTTTCCAATTTATTTGGAAATACAAAAGACCCCAAATAAGCAAAGCAATCTTGAGAAAGAAAACCAGAGCTGGAGGAATCAGACTCCTTGAGTTCAAACTATACTACAAAGCTACAGTAATCAAAACAGTACTGTACTGGCATAAAAACAGAAATATAGATCAATGGTACAGGACGGAAAGCCCAGAGATAAACCCATGCATCTATGGTCACCTAGTCTGTGACAAAGGAGGCAAGAATATAAAATGGAGAAAAGACAGCTTCTTCAATAAGTGGTGCTGGGAAAACTGGACAGCTACATATAAAAGAAAGAAATTAGAACACTCCATAACACATACACAAAAATAAGCTCAAAAGAATGAAAGACCTAAATGTAAAACTGGATACTATAAAAATCTTAGAGGAAAACATAGGAAAAACGCTCTTTGACATAAACAACAGCAAGATCTTTCTTGACCCACCTCCTAGAGTAATGGAAATAAAAACAAAAATAAACAAATGAGATCTAATGAAACTTAAAAGCTTTTGCACAGCAAAGGAAACCATAAACAGGACAAAAAGACGACTCTCAGAATAGGGGAAAATATTTGAAAACAAAGCAACAGACAATCGATTAATCTCCAAAATATGCAAACAGCTCATGCAGTTCAATATCAAAAAACAAACAACCCAATCCAAAAATGGGCAGATGACCTAAATAGACATCTCTCCAAAGAAGACATACAGATTGCCAAGAGACACATGAAAAGATGCGCAACATCACTAATTATTAGAGAAATGCAAATCAAAACTACAATGAGATATCACCTCACACTGATCAGAATGGCCATGATCAAAAATCTACAAACGATAAATGCTGGAGAGGGTGTGGAAGAAAGGGAACCCTCTAGCACTGTTGGTGGGAATGTATAAATTGACATAGCCACTGTGGTGAACAATTTGGAGGTTCCTTAAAAAACTAAAAATAGAACTACCATATGACCTAGCAATCCCACTACTGGGCATATACCCTGAGAAGACCATAATCCAAAAGGACACACGTACCCCTATGTTCATTGAAGCACTATTTAAAATAGTCGGGACATGGAAACAACTTAAACGTCCAATGACAGGTGAATGGATAAAGAAGATGTGGTACATTTGTACAATGGAATATCACTCAACCAAAAAAGGAACGAAAGTGGGTCATTTGTTGAGATGTGGATCCACCTAGAGTCTGTCATACAGAGTGAAGTAAGTCAGAAAGAGAAAAACAAATTTTGTATATTAATGCATATATGTGGGTCTAGAAAAATGGTACAGATGAACCTATTTCCAGGGCAGGAATAGAGATACAGATGTATAGAACAGACATGTAGACACAGTGGGGAAAGGGGAAGGTGGGATGCATTAGGAGATTAGGACTGACATATATACCCTACTATGTGTAAAATAGTTAGTGGGAACCTGCTATAAAGCACAGGAAGCTCAGCTCAGTGTTCTGTGATGACCTAGATGGGTGGGATGGGGCGGATGGGAGGGAGGGGATATATATATATATATATATATATATATATACACCCATATAGCTGATTCACTTTACTGTGCAGTGGAAACTGGCACAGCATTGTAAATCAATTATACTCCAATAAAAACAAAATGAAAAGTAAGAGAAAAAAAAAGAAAACATACTATAAAACTCCTAGAGTAAAACATAGGCTGAACACTCTTTGACATAAACTGCAGCAATATTTTTTGGGTCCCTTTCCTGATGTTAAGGAAATAAAAGCACAAATAAACAAGTGGAACCTAATTAAACTTAAAAGCTTTTGCACAACAAACTAAACCATCAACAAAACAAAAAGACAGCCTACTGAATGGGAGAAAATATTTGCAAATGATATGGCCAATAAGCAGTTAGTATCAAATGTATATAAATAGTTCATACAACGCAACATCAAAAAAAACTAACCACCCAATTAAAAAATGGGCAAAAGAACTGAATAGAAATCTTTTCAAAGAGGAATTGCAGATGGCCAATAAGCACATGAAAAAATGCTCAATATTGCTAATCACCAGAGAAATGCAAATCAATACTAGCATGAGATATCACCTCACCCCTGTCAGAGGCTACCATCCAAAAGAACACAAATAACAAATGTTGGTGAAAATGTGGAGAAAAGGGAACCTTCATACACTATTTTTAGGAATATAAATTGGTGAAGCCACTATGGAACACAGTATGGAGGTTTCTCGAAAAAACTAAAAATAGAACTACCATATGACCCAGCGATTCCACTCCTGTATATCAAAAAACAAACAAACAAAAAGCTAATTCAAAATATACATGCACCCCAATGTTCATAGCAGTATTATTTACAATTGCCAAGATATGGAAGTAATCTAGCAGTATTATTTACAATTGCCAAGATATGGAAGTAATCTAAGTGTCCATAAATAGATGAATGTATATAGAATATGTGGTATACACATACACACACACAGAATGGAATACTACTCAGCCATCAAAAGGAACAAAATTTGCCATTTGCAGCAACATGGATGCACTTGGAGGTCATTATGCAAAGTGAAATGTCAGAAAGAGAAAGACAGATACTGTATGATGTCACTTATATGCAGAATCTAAAAATTATAACACACTAATAAATAAAACATAAAAGAAGCAGAATCAGAGATATAGAGAACCAACTAATGGTTACCAGTGTGGGGGCAATATAGGGGTAGGGAATTGGGTGGTACAAACAATTGGGTATAAAATAGGCTACAAGAATATATTGTACAGCATGAGAAACAGCCAATATTTTGTAATAGCTATAAATAGAGTGTACCCTTTAAAATTTGAATAAAACATTTCAAAAGAAACAATATATGTTCTTATAAAATACTGGAAAAAAAACACATATATATGAACATATAAATGGGATCACATACAATGGGATCATATTGCACATGAATATTTGTAACTGCTATTCTACCACTTAAGAATAATACTGTCTATTTTCCAGTGCCACAAAATATTACTCCATGGCATCAGTTTTGGATTCTATGCTTTTGGAATACAGCTATTTAATCAATCAATATTTCCTTTTGTTGTATTTTCATGTAATTTCTAATTATGTAAATATTTGTATG
The DNA here is from genome assembly GCF_963455315.2 of Globicephala melas. Classification (NCBI taxonomy): domain Eukaryota; kingdom Metazoa; phylum Chordata; class Mammalia; order Artiodactyla; family Delphinidae; genus Globicephala; species Globicephala melas. The sequence continues at coordinate 18,361,239 of NC_083325.1, forward strand.
AATATATATATTTTTTCTCAGGTTACATTTTTAAAAGTGAACATGGAGAGTTAAAAAGAAATGGACATTTTAAAAATTAATTGATTGTTTTTTATTGAAGTATAGTGATTTACAATGTTGTGTAAGTTTTAGGTGTATCGCAAAGTGATTCAGTTATAATACATACAAATATATGTATATACATATGTATAATTTTTCAGAGTATTTTCCATTATAGATTATAAGATATTTAATATAGGTCACTGTGTTATACAGTTGGTCCTTCTTGTTTATCTATTTTATATACAGTAGTGTGTATCTTTTAATCCCAAACTCCTAATTTATTCCTCACCTCCCCTCTCCCCTTTGGTAAGTTTGTTTTCTATGTCTGTGAGTTTATTTCTGTTTTGTAAATAAATTCATTTGTATCATATTTTAGATTCCACATATAAATGATATCATATGGTATTTGTTTTTCTAACTTTCTGGCTTTCTTCACTTGGAATGATAACCTCTAGGTCCATCCATGTTGTGGTAAATGGCATTATTTCATTCTTTTATGGCTGAATAATATTCCATTGTATATATATACCACATCTTCTCTATCCATTCATCTGTCAGTGGACACTTAGGTTGCTTTCATTTCTTGGCTCTTATAAATAAGGCTGCTAGGAACATTTGGGTGCATATATCTTCTCGAATTAGAGTTTTCATTTTTCTAGACATATACCCAGGAGTGGGATTGCTGGAGCATATGGTAGCTCTATTTTTACTTTTTTAAAGGAACCTCCATATAATTTTCCATAGTGGCTGTACCAATTTACATTCCCACCAACAGTGTAGGAGGGCTGACTTTTCTCCATACCCTCTCCAGCATTTCTTATTTGTAGACTTTTTGACTATGGCCATTCTGTGTGATGTAAGGTGATACCTCACTGTGGTTTTGATTTGCATTTCTCTAATAATTAGGGATGTTGAGCATCTTTTAATGTGTCTGTTCGTCCTCTGTATGTCTTTGGGGAAATGTCTATTTAAATCTTCTGTGCATTTTTAGGATTGGGTTGTTTGTTTCCTTGTTGTTTTTTATGTGTGTTTACTTTTTGATATAGACCTGTATGAGCTGTTTGTATATTTTGGAAATAATCTCTTGTCATTTGCATAGTTTGAAAATATTTACTACTATTCTGTAGGTTGTCTTAAAGGAAATGGATATTTTGCAAGCTCTCAGTAGAGTCAAATTAACTTATAGGAAGCTACTATAGCATTACACTGCCCAGGAAGGAAAGAAAATTATCAATTTCCTAAACGCTTACCGATAAGTATCATTTTTTATAAATATAAAATCCATTTTGTGGTTAATTTGCATTTATTTGATTACTAATATATTTGAACTTTTTCTCACATGTGCATTGGCTATTCATATTTCAGAGTTTTGACTTAATCCTTATTCTGAATTGAAAGCACATTAAATAGATGGCTACATATACAAATACTTTCCTTCTAAACCCCAATTTTAAATCTTAATTCTAGAGAAACAGTCAACTACACTTTGTAAGTTGAACTAGAAAGAAAGCTCACTCTCTCAAAGGACATTTATTGAAATAATATCTTCTAAGTCAATCATATTACAATTACATTTTAATTAATTATCACTGGGCTTCCCTGGTGGCGCAGTGGTTGAGAGTCCGCCTGCCGATTCAGGGGACGTGGGTTCGTGCCCCAGTCCGGGAGGATCCCACATGCCGCGGAGCAGCTGGGCCCGTGAGCCATGGCCGCTGAGCCTGCGCGTCCGGAGCCTGTGCTCCACAACGGGAGAGGCCACAACAGTGAGAGGCCTGTGTACCACAAAAAAAAAAAAAAAAAAAAAAATTATTACATCAATCTCCCAAACAAATCTTTACAATAGAGAGTCCTATTTTATAAAGAAGAAAATTCAGGATTAAGGAATGTCAAGTCACTTTCCACAGGTTATATATATGACAAGGCCAGAATTTTCAACTTTGAATAGTCAAATTCCTTAGTGCATCTATCTTAAAATGGTGAAATCTGACTTTATACCTACTTGAAAAACCTGAAAGTTTTCTAATGTTTCTTGATGTTTTTCTTATAAAGTTACATACTTCAGACTAGTTGATTTGCAATGCAGTGATAGGGGAAATTGGACAAAGCAGGACTCAAGGAGGAGAGTCATATGACCAGAGGAAAGAGGTGTCAAATGTATTACTGAATGTCTTAGTGTCACTGGCACAGAGCGGAAGGAAGCTTTTTGTAGGTTCAAGATGCTCAGATTTAAGCAATAAACTAATGACTGAATCACTGATTACTTTAGATACGGTAATATATATGAACATATAAATGTGTAATAAAATGAGATCATATTGCACATGAATATTTGTAACTGGCAATTCAATTCAAATGGCAATATTCTTCAGCTTTCATAAAACATTTACAGAGTGATTTGCATAAATATTTGATTTTCTGTCATGATAGCTGACTGCCCTTTGTCTGTTACCCTAGGTCTGTTACATTCCATTGGTTGAGTGACTTGACTTTACAGTGGTGACTGTGTTATTTTTGAAAACATTTATCAGATAATCAGATTCCCTAAGAAATAATCTCCATACGGATTATCAACAATCTCTATCCTCTGTTGGACAAATTTAAAGGGTGCTATCTGAGCCCTTGTGATTTGCTAGTTATAAATTATGTCAGAAAGAGAAAAACAAATATTGTATATTAACACACATATGTGGAACCTGAAAAAATTGGTATAGAACATGTTATTTAAAAGCAGAAATAGAGACACAGATGTAGAGAACAAAGGTATGGATACCAAGGAGGAAAGTGGGGGTGGGATGAATTGGGAGATTGGGATTGACATATATATACTATTGATACTATGTATAAAATAGATAACTAATGAGAACCTACTGTATAGCACAGGGAACGCTACTTATTGTGCTGTGGTGACTTAAATGGGAAGGAAATCCAAAAAAGAGGGGATATATGTATATGTATAGCTGATTCACTTTGCTGTACAGTAGAAACTAACACAACATTGTAAAGCAACTATACTCCAATAAAAATTAAAAATAAATTGAGATATAGCGCAATGGTTCTTACAAATATTCATGGTGCAAAATTAATTTTTCTGATGGAATGGATATATAGAATTATGAAATATCTGGGTGTAAAAGTAGCTGCTGTTATTGAAGTCCTTGCATTTCCTTTCTGGCCTGACAGTTGTAGGCTGTGGGTAATAATACCCACAGTGAAGTGAAGACATAATCGCCTTCACTTCTATCTTTATGCTATGGAATCAGATATTATCTCTACTCCTGGGAGACAAGAACTCTAACCATTCTATGTCATCCTGTGTAGTTAAGAACAGAATGAGAGAAAGGAAAAAAGGAAGAAAAGAAGAAAGGAAGGAAGGAAGGAAGGGAGGGAGGGAGAGAGGGAAGGAAAGAGAGAAGAGAAAAAAAGTATTTTAACCTATATATTTGGCTCTTGTAGAGCTAATTGTTCTCTGGCACACTGACTGAGGCAAGAGTCACCTTCTATGCTGAGGTAGAAGGAAGAATTGCTAATCATCATGTCTTTTGAAACATAAATCAGGAAGCCCCTGAGAGATCCCAGATCATTGCCTGACTACATGCATAGCTATAATTAATGACTGTTTGTAAAAGACTCTGAAGATGAAAAGCACCTTAATTGGAGTAACTCTCAATCATGCAGAAGGAGAAAGTTTAAAGTAAATGGAAATATTAGGATGGATGGGTGATTTTACTAGAGTAATAGGATTTTAAATGTGATTTTTTTTTCTCTTGGTATTTCAGTTAATGTTTCAAAGCTGAAAACAATATGTTATGCATTCTAAATAGAGCTATGCTCATGTCCCATGGAACATAATAAGAAAATGTAATTGGTGGTTTGGCTATCACTTCCCCAGAAATACCTCCAGTCTAAGAAAATGAAAACTACTTTGAAAGGAATTTGTAGGAGTAAATATCCATTTGCCTTTTTGCCTCTCCCAAGAGAAGAGGGAAAGAGGAACATGCTTCCCCATTCTCAAGTCAAGGTGAATGAATCAGAGGGAATTTCCTGGCAGTCCAGTGATTAGGACTCTGTGTTGATCCCTGGTTGGGGAACTAAAATCCTGCAAACTGTGTGGCCAAGGCTGGGAAAAAAAAAAAAAAAAAAAAAGAATGAATCAAACAAAGACTGAGGGTTTCTTACAAAATAAGAGATGTTACCATCTTACTTACTGGATGAAATAAAAAAAAAAAAAGGACCATCTCTCTGTTGTCATCAGGATTGGAAAAATGATAGGAGATTGGCAAATATAAATACATACACATATATGTGGTCTGTTCCCCCTCCCACAAACACACCCTTAGGGATTTAGTGGATTTTGCGACAATAGAAAGTATTACCTGTTTACCTACTGCACTCTGAAGTCAGGAGTCTGACTAGAGCAGACAGAAATGGTAGGAAAAGAAAAGAAAAGAGCAAACACTAGACAAGCTGTAGTTTGAATCATTTATCAGGGCAAATATCTCCCAAATTAACTGGCCCTGGTATGTGTTTTTCATATAACTTACCAATAGAACTAGATTAGTTTTATTTTTATTTTGGGGAGGTCACTTTAGGATGCATCCATATTCTTTCATAATCCTTACTGTTAACCTAATCAATAATATAAGCTTCATCTCATTACTCCTGCCTGAGGAGTTAGTTCCTGAAGTAAGTGCCCTGTTTCCTCCTTTCCAGACAATGAACACTCATATTTTAAAGAGTTTGTCAAAAACAAAGTAACAATCTCAATGTGTCTTTGCATAGACAAGTGGAAATTTATTACTAATAACTGAAAGGATACTTTCACAAAGGCAATAGATCCGTTGTTTCAACAAGTAGAATGTTCTTCTATCAGCCTGGCTGACATTTTCATGCTCACTAAGGTCACTGCTTCCTTCCAATGCACAGTAGAAGGCAGACTGGAAGACATTTCAGAGGCTGGCTTTGTGATGTACTTAAGACCCCATGATTCCACTGTTGGCTTCCTGTTGCTTGGCTAGAGTCAATTTTTCAGTTTCTGTAGTATTGAAAAGCTGTCATTCGACCATTAGGATAAGTATGTGGTGCATTTTCTCCTCCAATAGGCAGGGAGCAGAGATGAGGCAGTGAAATCACATTGTGGTAGAACTACATACAAAATGCAAATTCTGGCCTTGTTTACTGCCCCTGTCCCATTAACCTGTGTTTCAGGTTAGCATGGGAAGGACTAGGGGTATGTTGCCATGAAATCTGTACAATACTTTTTTTTTTTTAAATTAATTAATTAATTAATTAATTAGGCTGTGTCGGGTCTTAGTTGCAGCACATGGGATCTTCGTTGAGGCATGCGGGCTTCTCTCTAGTTGTGACACGTGGGCATGGACTCAGTAGCCCCGGGGCATGTGGGATCTTAGTTCTCTTACCAGGGACTGAACCCACGTCCCCCTGCATTGGAAGGTGGATTCTTAACCAGTGGACCACCAGGGAAGTCCCTATACAATATTTCTTCTAAATGAGAAACAGAGTTTCTTGCCGACAAGAAACTTTGTCACTTAAAGACACATGTGCCTTTCCAGAAGTTTTTAAATGGCAAAGTATTAGGCTTCTGTGAACTTATACTCATGTGCGTGTGTGTATATAAAATCTTTAAAACAGGCTTTGAAAATTATAACAATAGCACCTCTAAATTTGTCATATACTGGAAGCAAGAGCTTGATCTAACTCCACTGATAAATTATGTATGTCCTTAGGCAAAATTCTAATATGATTTTGTAATTATTAACCAGCTTCTCATCATGTTCTATGGTTTCCTATATGTTTGAATGGTATGGGAGTAATACAAGACTGCTTTCTGTCCTAGATTCCAGGAGGGCCAATCCTGTGATGCTATTTTAAAACAGTGAAAATAGTATAAATGTTTGATCCAAAGAGACATGGGTTCATATTTGGACTTTGCTACCTTCCCATCTCTTTTAGCTTCAATTTATTCATCAATGATGGAAAGAAAAATTGACACTCACTACAGATTTGTTGTGAAATTAAATTAAAATTGTGTACTCTATCTTGTATAAAATAAGTAATCAAATATTAAATCTGTTAATATTATTCTTATTTTTTAGCTTTATTTTTACTGTACCCAGCATGTATCCAGATACTTTGATTTCTTTAAAGGAAAATGTTAATGAGCTATGTATGACCTTCTTTTTCTATTTGACCTCTTCAGATAGGTTAAATTTTTTTTCAGCAAATGTTTATTGAGTGACTGTAATGCACAGCACAGTGATCCTTGATGCTGTAGGCATTAAAACAATGAATTAGAAATTGATATGGATTTAAAAATGTCAAAATTCAGTATAACATATGTCTATACATAATTTTAATACAAAGTAAAATACTATAAAGAGCAAACAAAATTAAGGTATGGAATTACAGAAAAGCGAAAGGAGATTAATTTCAAACAGGATAAGATATAGAAGTTAGAAATGGTCTCTCTCAAAGAATCTGCACTGAGTCTTTAAATATGAGAGTGTGTAGTCCTTGATAAAAAAAGTGTATGTACAGGAAATTCTAAGTGTAGAGGAGGGCACAGAAACAGGTTTAGAGGAGTGAAACCTTGATAGCAAATGGGAAACAGCACAATATCCGATTTTTCTGAAAGAAATTCATAGAAGAGTATATTAGTAGAAACAAATATTGGAAGATAAGCTTGAGGCAAGGATAGAGAGTCCCTCAAACACCAATATAACTGGGATTTTTTTTGTTGTTTTGTTTCTAATCTTAGGCATGAGGTAGTTGTTCTCCAAGATGGCCTCCAAGGATCCTCCCATGCTGTATTCACTTTACATAGTTTACATAGTTTACATTCCCTTTACATACAAAGGGAACTTTACATAGTTCCCTTCCACATGAAATCTAGGCTAGCTTGTGTGACCCACTGTAACAGTGAATGATACCATGTGACTTCTGATTTTAGGTCATAAAAGGCACTGCAACTTTGTCTTTGGTCTCTTGGACTGCTGGCTCTGGGGAAGCTTGCCACCATGCCATGGGAATCTTTAAGGAATGCTATGGAGAGGCCCTTGTGGGGAGGACCTGAGGCCCATAGCCATCATTCACAATATCTTTAAGTACTTGAGTGAGCCACCTGGGAGTCAAGCATTCAGATGACTGCAGTCCCAGCCAACCTCTGACTACAGCCTCATGAAAAATCCTGATTCTGTATCACCCTGTTGAACTATACCTGAATCCTGAACCAGAAATCTGTGAAAGGTAATGAATTATCATTGCTGTTGTAAACCATTAACCTTGAAGTGATTTGATAGGCAGCATAAGACAGTGAAAGGCAGTTATGATTTTCCTTAGACAGATATATATATATATATATACACATATATATGTATGTATGTATAAATTTTTGGTTTAAATTCTTTCCTTACCAAATAAAATGTTTGACATTAGATAAATTACAAAATCTCTTGAAGCCATAATTTCATTTATAAAATGAGTGGATAATAGTAATATGTATTATTAATAAGGGAATATTGGGAAGTTCACATAAAATAATATACATATATAATGTTTAACTCTTGCTCAGTGCATTGTAAGTGTTCAATGAATGTATCATTTTATTTTGTCTTTGTTCTCAGGTTAAACATTTCACATTTACAAGCATACTGCCTTGATCTGGCTGAAATGATTTTACATGAATTAAAATTCTGAAAAAATATATACTATAGTTCATTTAATTTAAAATAAAAAATAGAGAGAGGAGTTAAGACAGCAGAAGAGTAGGAGAACATGGAGTTCATCTCTCTCCACAGATGCATCAGGAACACATCTATAGATGCAACAGTTTTCACAGAACACCAGCTGAACACTAGCAGAAGACTTTGGACACCAGCAAGGACTATAAAAATCCCTGCATAACTGGGTAGGATGATAAAAAGAAGGGAGAAGGAGGAGGAGAGGAAGCGGGATGGGACCTGCACCCCACAGCGGGGGAGCTGAAGCAGAGGAGAGATACCTGAATTTGGGGAAACATGCTCTCTGTTGGGGAAAACCCCTCTCTGATGGCAAAATAGATTGGAACAGAAGGGAAGTATTTGAGGCTGTCAGAAGAAGGTGAAGTGGCCAATCTGTGGCAGACAGGACAGAGTGAGAAATACACAGATGGTCCATACTACGACTCTACGTGCCCCGGATTGGGATGTGTGTTCATAGTTGTGCAAGGGGGCTGGGAGCTGGAGCATGGGGATTGGAGAACAGGCCTGGACCGAGAACTGCTGTTGGCTGTGGGGAGATGGACTGAAGGGATGGGAGGGAGGAAATCCACAGCAGGGAATGCCGGCGAAGGAAGACTGGACTGCCATGGAAGCGGAGCAGTACTGCTGAGCCACGTGCAGGGGAAGGAGCCACCTCTCTCTCCCCGCACACCGGCTCCTGCCGATGGACAATAAATGAAGTCCCCTCAGGGCTGGCCCTCACGCGCCAGCTGCAGGGCAATAAAAAATGCCCCCTAGGGACTTCCCTGGTGGCGCAGTCGTTAAGAATCCGCCTGCCAATGCAAGGGACACAGGTTTGAGCCCTGGTACGGGAAGATCCCACATACTAAAGAGCAACTAAGCTCGTGTGCCACAACTACTGAGCCTGCGCTCTAGAGCCTGCAAGCCACAACTACTGAGCCCATGTGCCACAAATACTGAAGCATGTGTGCCTAGAGCCAATGCTCTGAAACCAGAGAAGCCACCGCAATGAGAAGCCCGTGCATCGCAACAAACAGTAACCCCCACTTGTTGCAACTAGACAAAGCCTACACACAACAAAGACCCAACACAGCCAAAAATAAATTAAAAAAGAGCCCCCTCAGGGCTGGCCCTCATGCACCTGCTGCTGGGCACCAGAAGAGGCCCTCATTAGGGCCACATCTCTTGTGTCCTTGGCCAATGCCTTCCCTGCATATTTGGTGCTGCTGGGGCTCCCGTAATCCAAGCATTCAGACCACATCCATGTCCTGTCCTCACTGGAGCAGACCGAAGAGTTCCAAGGCAGGCTCAGGACCAGGCTCCTGTGGGTGGACCACATGCAGAGGTGGGGATAAAACCAAAGCTAAGCCCCAGGGAAGAGGTGACTAAAGAAGAAGATTGAGAATCTTTTCATTGGCTGTACAAGCTGCAGATTAAATCCCCATGAACAGCTAGGTAGACCTTGCATATATGGAATATCTGAGTAGACAATGATTGTTCCGATAAATGAAAACAGTCTAGCTCTGGCAGCTGTGGGCTTTGTGGGCAAGCAAACGCAGGAATTAGGCCAGATCAGAGTTTGAGTGGTCCCCACAGGGCCCACAGCATGTCCAGAGACCAATCCAGAGGCAGAGGAGGGTGGCATGGGGAGGTGGAGGTGGGCTGTGGCTCATGGTGTGTGCAAGGACACTTACAGCTGAGACCCCAGAGAAACATAGGTATCACTATTAATTTTATTATGTTTAGATTCATTCTGTTGGTGCTTCAGGCTTTTTTTCTTTCTTTTTTGTTTGTTTGCTTGTTGTTGTTTTAGTAAATTTTTTTTTATTTAGTCTTTTGGGATCTTCATGTTTTATAATTTTTATTATTATTATTTTTTAATATATTTCTATTTTTACTTTGCTTTTCTGTTTTTCTGTGTTCTTTTCCCTTATTATTTTCATATTTTTCTTCAATTTTTAAAAGAATATTTCCATTTCTACTTTGCTTTTCTGTTGTCCTGTGGTTTTTTTCCCATTTTATTTTATTATTATTTAAATCATCTTTATAGGTTTTTTCTCTTTCCTTGCTTTATTCTTCAGTTGGCACACTGCTTTGGTTTTGTTTTTAGGTTTGACATTTTTGTGAGTTTGGATCCTAATTGTTTGGTTTCATTTTTGATTTCTTCTATTTGTCTGGTTGTTCTCTTGCTTTTTGTTTCATTTGGTTCTGTTTTTTGTTTATTTTGCATGTGCGTGTGTTTCCTTGCCTCTGCTTTTGATGGTTGATTTTGTTTTTACCATTTCTCTGGGGTTTTGTTTGTCTTTTTTTTAAATTTAATATATTTTTAATTTTTTTTAACATCTTTATTGGGGTATAATTGCTTTACAATGGTGTGTTAGTTTCTGCTTTATAACAAAGTGAATCAGTCATACATAAACATATGTTCCCATATGTCTTCCCTCTTGCGTCTCCCAATTTTTTTTTTTAATATTTCTCTTTCCATGCTGCTTTTCTGTTCTGTCTTCTTTCCCTTTTCTATTTTTCTCTTTTTTTTAAAATCATTTTTGTCAGTTTGTTTTGTTTCTTTGCTTCATTCTTCACTTGGCACTCTGCTTTGGTTTTGTGTTTTAGTTTTATGTTTTTGTCAGTTTTCTTTTTAATTGTTGGATTTTGTTCTTGTGTTCTTCTGTTTGTCTGGTTGTTCTCTTGCTTTTTGTTTTATTTGGATCTGTTTTCATTTCTTTTGTGTGTGTGCATGTTTCCTTGTTTCTGTTTTTGTTTGTTTGATTTTACTTTTTACCATTTGTCTGGGGTTTTGTTAGTCTTATTATTATTTTTTAATCCCCTTTATTGATGGAATGAGTGACTTGTGGGGTCTTGGTTCCTCGACTGGAAGTCAGGCCTGAAGCTCTGTGGTGGGAGCATCGAGTCCAGGATGCTGGACCACTATAGAATTCCTGGCTCCAGGGAAGATTAATCACTGAGAGCTCTCACGGAGGCCTCTATCTGAATACAAGACCCAGCTCCACCCAACTGCCAGCAGCTCTCAGCGATGGACACCTCACACTGAACAATAAACAAGACAGGGACACAAACCCATCCATTAGCACACAGATTACCTAAAGTCATACTTAGCTCACAGACACCCCAAAACACACCACCTGAAACAACCCTGCTCAGCAGAGGGAAAAGACTCAGCTCCACCCACCAGAACACAGGCACCAGTCCCTCCCATCAGGAAGCCTATGCAAGCCACCGGACCAACCTCACCACTGGGGGGAGAGAATAGAAGCAACAGCAACTACAACCCTGCAGCCTAGGGAAAGGAGACCTCAAATACTGTAAATTAGACAAAAATGAGAAGACAGAGAAATATCTTGCAGGCAAAAGAGCAAGATAAAAACACACAAAACCAAATAAATGAAGATGAAATGTGTACACTACCTGAAAAAGAATTCAGAGTAATGATACTCAAGATGATCCAAATTTGGAGAAACAGAATAGAGAAAATACAAGAAACATTTACCAAGGACCTAGGAGAGCTAAAGGACAAACAAACAGTAATGAACAACACAATAATTGAAATTAAAAATACCCTAGGAAGACTCAATAGCAGAAACACTGTGGCAGAAAGGATAAGTGAGCTGGAAGATAGAATGGTGGAAATAACTCCTGCAGAGCAGAATAAAGAAAAAAGAATGAAAAGAATACAGGACAGTCTCAGAGACCTCTGGGACAACATTAAGCACACCAACATTCCAACTATACACATCCCAGAAGAAGAAGAAAAAAAGAAACGGTCTGTGAAAATATTTGAAGAGATTATAGTCTAAAATTTTCCAACATGGGATAGAAAGTAGTCAATCAAACCCAGTAAGCACAGAGAGTCCTATACAAGATAAACCCAAGGAGAAACATGCTGAGACACATAGTAATCAAGCTAATAAAAATTAAATGGAAAGAAAAAATATTAAAAGCAGCAAGGGAAAAGCAACAAATCACATACAAAGGAATCCCTATAAAGTTATTAGCTGATTTTTCAGCAGAAATTCTGCAGGCCAGAAGGGAGTGGCAAGATGTATTTAAAGTGATGAAAGGGAAAAACCTGCAACCAAGATTACTCTACCCAGCAAGGATCTCATTCAGATTCGATGGAGAAATTAAAACCTTTAAAGGAAAGCAAAAGTTAAGAGAATTCAGCACCACTGAACCAGCTTTACAACAAATGCTAAAGGAACTTCTGTAGCCAGGAAACACAAAAGAAAGAAAAAGAACTACAAAAACAAACCCAAAACAATTTAAAAAATGGTAATAAGAACATACATATCAATAATTACCTTAAATGTAAATGGATTAAATGCTCCAAGGAAAAGACATAGATTGAATGGATACAAAAACAAGACCGATGTACATGCTGTCTACAGAGGCCCACTTCAGACCTAGGGATACATACAGACTGAAAGTGAGGGGATGCAAAAAGATATTCCATGCAAATTGAAATCAAAAGAAAGCTGGTATAACAATATTCATATCAGACAAAATAGACTATTTTTTTGAATTTCATCTATTTTTTTATACAGCAGTTTCTCATTAATTATCTATTTAATACATATTAGTGTATATATGTCAATCCCAATATCCCAATTCATCAAATCACCACCCCCACCACTTTCCCCCCTTGCTGTTCATGTTTGTTCTGTACATCTGTATCTCAATTTCTGCCCTGCAAACCAGTTCAGCTGTACAAATTTTCTAAGTTCCACATATATGTGTTAATATACAATATTTGTTTTTCTCTTTCTGACTTACTTCACTCTGTATGACAGTCTCTGGATCCATCCACATCTCTACAAATGACCCAATTCTGTTCCTTTTTATGGCTGAATAATATTTCATTGCATATATGTACCAGATCTTCTTTATCCATTCATCTGTCGATGGGCATTTAGGTTGCTTTCATGACCTAGCTATTGTAAATAGTGCTGCAATGAACATTGTGTTGCATGTGTATTTTTGAATTATGGTTTTCTCAGGGTATATGCCCAGGAGTGGGATTACTGGGTCATATGGTAATTCTATTTTTAGTTTTTTAAGGAACCTCTATACTGTTCTCCTTAGTGGCTGTACCAATTTACATTTCCACCAACACTGCAAGAGGGTTCACTTTTCTCCACACCCTCTCCATCATTTGTTGTTTGGAGATTTTCTGATGATGACCATTCTAAATGGTGTGAGGTGATACCTCATTTCACTTTTGATTTACATTTCTCTAACAATTAGTGATGTTGAGCAGTTTTCATGTGCTTCTTGGCCATCTGTATGTCTTCTTTGGAGAAATGTCTATTTAGGACTTCTGCCCATTTTTTGATTGGCTTGTTTGTTTTTTTAATATTGAGCTGCAAGAGCTGTTTATATATTTTGGAAATTAATCCTTTGTCCATTGATTCATTAGCAAATATCTTCTCCCATTCTGAGGGTTGCCTTTTCGACTTATTTGTAATTTCCTTTGCTTTGCAAAAGCTTTTAAGTTTCATTAGGTCCCATTTGTTTATTTTTGTTTTTATTTCCATTACTGAAGGAGGTGGATCAAAAAAGATCTTGCTGTGCTTTATGTCAGAGTTTCCTTCCTATGTTTTCCTGTAAGAGTTTTATAGTGTCCAGTCTTACATTTAGGTCCCTAATCTATTTTGAGTTTATTTTTGTGGACGGTGTCATGGAGTGTTCTAATTTCATTCTTTTACATGTAGCTGTCCAGTTTTCCCAGCAGCACTTATTGAAGAGACTGTCTTTTCTCCATTGTATATACTTGCCTCCTTTGTCATAGATTAGTTGACCATATGTGTGTGGGTTTTTCTCTGGGCTTTCTCTCCTGTTCCATTGACCTATATTTCTGTTTTTGTGCCAGTACAATATTGTCTTGATTACTGTATATTTGTAGTATAGTCTGAAGTTAGGGAAGCTGATTCCTTCAGCTCCAATTATTTCCCCTCAAGGCTGCTTTGGCTATTCGGGGTCTTTTTTGTCTCCATACAAATTTTAAGATATTTTGTTTTAGTTTTGTAAAAAATGCCATTGGTGATTTGATAAGGATTGCATTGAATCTGTAGATTGCTTTGGGTAACATAGTCATTTTCACAATATTGATTCTTCCAATCCAAGAACATGGTATATCTCTCCATCTGTTTGTATCATATTTAATTTCTTTCATCAGTGTCTTATAGGTTTCTACATACAGGTTTTTGTCTCCCTACGTATGTTTATACCTATGTATTTTATTCTTTTTGTTGCAATGGTAAATGGGAGTTTTTCCTTAATTTCTTTTTTGGATTTTTCAAAGTTAGTGTATAGGAATGCAAGAGATTTCTGTGCATTAATTTTGTATTGTGCTACATTACCAAATTCATTGTTTAGCTCTAGTAGTTTTCTGGTGATATTTTTAGGATTCTTTATGTATAGTATCATGTCAACTACAAACAGTGACAGTTTTACTTCTTTTCCAATTTGTATTCCATTTATTTCTTTTTCTTCTCTGATTGCCATGGCTAGGACTTCCAAAACTATGTTGAATAATAGTGCTGAGAGTGGACATCCTTGTCTTGTTCCTGATCTTACAGGACATGCTTTCAGTTTTTCACCATTGAAAATGATGTTTGCTGTGGGTTTGTCGTATATGGCCTTTATTATGCTGAGGTAGGTTCCCTCTATTCCCACTTTCTGGAGAGCTTTTATCATAAATGGGTGTTGAATTTTGTCAAAAATTTCTCTGCATCTATTGAGATGATCATATGGTTATTCTTCAATTTGTTAACACTGTGTATCACATTGGTTGATTTGCGTATATTGAAGAATCCTTGCATCCCTGGGATAAATCCCACTTGATCATGGTGTATGATCCTTTTAATGTGTTGTTAGATTCTGTTTGCTAGCATTTTGTTGAGGATTTTTGCAGCTATATCCATCAGTGGTATTGGTCTGTAATTTTCTTTTTTTGTAGTATGTTTGTCTGGTTTTGGTATCAGGGTGATAATAGCCTCATATAATGAGTTTGGAAGTGTTCCTTCCTCTGCAATTTTTTGGAAGAGTTTGAGAAGAATGTGTGTTAACTCGTCTCTAAATGTTTGATAGAATTCACCTGTGCAGCCATCCAGTCCTGGACTTTTGTTTGTTGGAAGATTTTTAATCACAGTTCAATTTCATTACTTGTGACTGGTCTGTTCATATTTTCTGTTTTTTCCTGGTTCAGTCTTGGAATGCTATACCTTTCTAAGAATTTGTCCATTTCTTCCAGGTTGTCCATTTTATTGGCATAGAGTTGCTTGTAGTAGTCTCTTAGGATGCTTTGTATTTCTCTGGTGTCTGTTGTAAATTCTCCTTTTTAAGTTCTAAGTTTTTTTATTTGAGTCCTCTCCCTCTTTTCTTGATGAATCTGTCTAATGGTTTCTCAACTGGTTTTATCTTCTCAGAGAAACAGCTTTTAGTTTTATTGATCTTTGCTATTATGTTGTTTGTTTCTATTTCATTTATTTCTGCTCTGATCTTTATCATTTCTTTCCTTCTACTAACTTTGAGATTTTTTCATTCTTCTTTCTCTAGTTACTTTAGGTGTAAGGTTAGATTGTTTATTTGAGATTTTTCTTGTTTCTTGAGATAGGATTGTATTGCTATAAACTTCCCTCTTAAAACTGTTTTTACTGCATCACATAGGTTTTGGATCACTATGTTTTCATTGTCATTTGTCTCTAGGTTGTTTTTGATTTCCTCTTTGATTTCTTCAGTGATCTCTTGGTTATTTAGTAATGTATTGCTTAGCCTTCATGTGTTTGTGTGTTCTACATTTTCTTCCCTGTTATTGATTTCTAATCTCATAGAAAGAAGCTTGATATGATTTCAATTTTCTTAAATTTACTGAGGCTTGATTTGTGACCTAAGATGTGATCTATCCTGGAGAATGTTCCATGCACACTTGAACACAAAGTGTAATCTGCTGTTTTTGGATGGAATGTCCTATAAACATCAATTAAATCTATGTGGTCTTTTGTGTCATTTAAAGGTTGTGTTTCCTTATGAATTTCCTGTTTAGATGATCTGTCAATTGGTGTAAGTGAGGTGTTAAATCCCCCACTATTACTCTGTTACTGTTGATTTCCTCTTTTATAGATGTTAAGCCATTGCCTTATGTATTGTGGTGCTCCTATGTTGGGTGCATAAACATTTATAACTGTTATAGCTTCTTCCTGGATTGATCCCTTGATCATTATGTAGTGTCCTTGTTTGTCTCTTGTAACATTCTTTATTTTAAACTGTACTTTATCTGATATGAGTATTGCTACTCCAGCTTTTTTTGATTTCCACTTGCATGGAACAACTTTTTCCATCCCGCCACTTTCAGTCTGTATGTGTCACTAGGTCTGAAGTAGCACTCTTGTAGACAGCATATATATGGGTCTTGTTTTTGTATCCATTCAGCCAGTCTATGTCTTTTGGTTGGAGCATTAAATTCATTTACATTTAAGGTAGTTATCGATATATATGTTCCTATTAACATT
Organism: Globicephala melas; assembly: GCF_963455315.2. NCBI lineage: Eukaryota > Metazoa > Chordata > Mammalia > Artiodactyla > Delphinidae > Globicephala > Globicephala melas. The sequence goes on from NC_083325.1 coordinate 18,377,545, forward strand.
TTATTAATTGTTTAAAATTAATTGATTTTAAAATTAAGACTATTACAAGAGAAAAGGAAGGACATTACATAACAATCAAGCGATCAATCTAAGAAGAAGATATAACAATTGTAAATATCTATGCAGCCAACAAAAGAGCACTTCAATACATAAGGCAAATGCTAACAACCATAAAAGTGGAAATTGACAGTAACACAATAATAGTAGGGGACTTTAACACCCCACTTTCACAAATGGACAGATCATCCAAAATGGAAATAAATAAGGAAACACAAGCTTTAAATAGCACAGTAGACCAGATGGATTTAATTGATATTTATAGGACGTTTCATCCAAAAACAACAGAAAACACTTTCTTCTCAAGTGCACACGAAACATTCTCCATGATAGATCATATCTTGTATCATGATTGAAGCCTTGGTGAATTTAAGAAAATTGAAATCGTGTCAAGCATCTTTTCTGACCACAAAGCTATGAGATTAGAAATCAACTGCACAAAAAAAAAAAAAAAAACCTGTAAAAAACACAGACACATGGAGGCTAAACAGTGTGCTACTAAATAACCAAGAGATCACTGAAGAAATCAAAAACTATCTAAAGACATATGAAAATGGAAGCACGATGATCCAACCCCTACGGGATGCAGCAAAAGCAGTTCTAAGAGGGACGTTTATAGCAATACATTCCAACCCCAAGAAACAAGAAAAATCTTAAATAAACAACCTAACCTCACACCTAAAGACATTAGAGGAAGAAGAAGAACAACAACAAAAGTCCCCAAAGATAGCAGAAAGAAAGAAATCATAAAGATCAGATCAGAAATAAATGAAAAAGAAATGAAGGAAAAAATAGCAAAGATCAATAAAACTAAAAGCTGGTTCTTTGAGAAGATAAACAAAATTGAAAAATCATTAGCCAGACTCATCAGAAAAAAAGGGAGAAAACTCAAATCAATAGAATTAGAAAGGAAAAAGGAGAAGTAACAACTGACACTGCAGAAATACAAAGGATCATGAGAGATAACTACAAGCCACTCTATGCCAATAAAATGGACAACCTGGAAGAAATGGACAAATTCTTAGAAAAGCACAATCTTCAAAGACTGAACCAGGAAGAAATAGAAAATATAAACCTACCAATCACAAGTAATGAAGTTGAAACTATGATTAAAAATCTTCCGGTAAACAAAAGCCCAGTGCCAGAGGGCTTCACAGATGAATTTTATGAAACATTTAGAGAACAGCTAACACCTATCCTTCTCAAATTCTTCCAAAATATAACAGAGGAAGGAACATCCCCAAACACATTATATGAGGCCACCATCACCCTGATACCAAAACCAGACAAAGATATCAGAAAAAAGAAAACTATAGGCCAATATCACTGATGAACATAGATGCAAACATCTTCAACAAAATACTAGCAAACAGATTCCAAAAGCACATTAAAGGATCATATATCATGATCAAGTGGGGTTTATCCCAGGAATGCAAGGATTTTTCAGTATACACAAATCAGTCAAGGTGATACACCATATTAACAAATTGAAAGATAATAACCATATGATAATCTGAATAGATGCAGAAAAAGCTTTTGACTAAATTCAACACCAGTATATGATAAAAACTCTCCAGAAAGTGGGTATAGAGGGAACCTACCTAAATATAATAAAAGCCATAAATGACAAACCCACAGCCAACATCATTCTCATTGGCAAAAAACTGAAAGCATTTCCACTAAGATCAGAAACAAGTCAAGGGTTCCCATTCTCACCAGTATTATTCAATGTAGTTTTGGAAATTTTAGCCATGATAATCAGAGAAGAAAAAAAAAAAAAAAGGAATCCAAATTGGAAAAAAAAAGAAGTAAAACTGTCAGTTTGCAGATGACATGGTATTATACATAAAAATCCTTGGGCTTCCCTGGTGGCGCAGTTGTTGAGAGTCTGCCTGTCAATGCAGGGGACACGTGTTTGTGCCCCGGTTTGGGAAGATCCCATATGCTGCATAGCGGCTAGGCCTGTGAGCTATGGTCACTGAGCCTGCACATCCAGAACCTGTGCTCTGCAACAGGAGAGGCCACAACAGTGAGAGGCCCATGTACCGCAAAAAAAAAAAAAAAAATCCTAAAGATTCCACCAGAAAACTACTAGAGCTAATCAATGATTTTGGTAAAGTAGCACAATACAAAATTAATGTGCAGAAATCTCTTGCATTCCTGTACATTAATGACGAAAGATCAGAAAGAGAAACTAAGGAAACACTCCCATTTACCTTTGCAACAAAAATAACACCATACCTAGGAATAAACCTACCTAAGGAGGCAAAAGACCTGTATGCAGAAAAGTATAAAACACTGATGAAAGAAATCAAAGACAATACAAACAAATGTAGAGATATGCCATGTTCTTGGATTGGAATAATCAACACTGTGAAAACGACTATACTATCCAAAGCAATCTATAGATTCAATGCAATCCCTATCAAATTACCAATGGCATTTTTCACAGAACTAGAACAAAAAAACTTCCAATTCATTTGGAAACACAAAAGACCCCGAAGAGCCAAAGAAATCTTGAGAAAGAAAAATGGAGCTGGAGGAATCAGGCTACCTGACTTCAGACTATACTACAAAGCTACAGTGATCAAGACAGTATGGTACTGGCACAAAAACAGAAAGAGAGATCAGTGGAACAGGATAGAAAGCCCAGAGATAAGCCCACACACATATGGTCACCTTATCTTTGCCAAAGGAGGCAAGAATATATAATGGAGCAAAGACAGCCTCTTCAATAAGTGGTGCTGGGGAAACTAGACAGCTACATGTAAAAGAATGTAATTAGAACACTTCCTAATGCCCTACACAAAAATAAACTCAAAATGGATTAAACACCTAAAAGTAAGGCCAGATACTATAAAACTCTTAGAGGAAAACATAGGCAAAACACTCTATGACATAAATCATAGCAAGATCCTTTTTTACCCACCACCTGGAGTAATAGAAATAAAAACAAAAATAAGCAAATGTGACCTAATGAAACTTAAAAGCTTTTGCACCACAAAAAAAAGCCATAAACAAGATGAAAAGACAATCCTCAGAATGGGAGAAAATATTTTCAAACAAAGCAACTGACAAAGGATTAATCTCCAAAATATACAAGCAGCTCATGCAGCTCAATGTCAAAAAAACAAACAACCCAATCCAAAAATGGGCAGAAGACTAAAACAGACATTTCTCCAAAGAAGACATATAGATGGCCAAGAGGCACATGAAAAGATGCTTCACATCATTAACTATTAGAGAAATGCATATCAAAACTATAATGAGGTATCACCTCACACCAGTCAAAATGGCCACCATTAAAAATCTACAAACAATAAGGGCTGGAGAGAGTGTGGAGAAAAGGGAACCCTCCTGCACTGTTGGTGGGAATGTAAATTGATACAGCCACTGTGGAGAATAGTATGGAGGTTCCTTAAAAATCTAAAAATAGAACTAACATATGACCCAGCAATCCCATCCCTGGGCACATATACCCTGAGAAAACCATAATTCAAAAAGAGACATGTACTACAGTGTTCATTGCAGCTCTATTTACAATAGCCAGGACATGGAAGCACCCTAAGTATCTCTTGACAGATGAATGGATAAAGAAGATGTGGCACATATATACAACAGAATATTACTCAGCCATAAAAAGGAACAAACTTGAGTTATTTGTAGTGAGGTGGATGGGCCTAGTGTCCTTCATACAGAGTGAAGTAAGTCAGGAAAAGAAAAACAAGTACTGTATGCTAATCCATACATATGGAATCTAAAAAAAAATGGTACTGATGAACCTAGTGGCAGGGCAGGATTAAAGATGTAGACGTTGAGAACAGACTTGAGGACACAAGGGGGGAAACGGGAAGATCAGACAAAGTGAGAGAGTAGCATTGACATTTATACACTACCAAATGTAAAATAGATAGCTAGTGGGAAGATGCTGCATTGCACAGGGAGATCAGTTTGGTGCTTTGTGATGATCTAGAGGGGTGGGATAGGGAGGATGGGAAGGAGGCTCAAGAGGGAGTGGATATGGTGGTATATGTACACATGTAGCTGATTCTCTGTTATACAGTAGAAACTAACACAACATTGTAAAGCAATTATACTCTAATAAAGATTTTTTTAAAATATGAAAAATTAGAACACAAAAATAAAAAAAGTAATTTCAAGACAATACACTTACAACTACTGAATTTGATAAAATATTCCAGCCACATGTCACATTAGATATAATGTAATAATGTATAATCATAGTTCCAAGCTTGTTTGTTCTTAGTACTGTAGATATTATTTGTGAAAAATTGTGAATGGAGTATCAGGTAAAATCCCTCTTAGGGCTGTTTTCCTTTATTTTGCTTCAGTCATACCCAGAAAACTATAATTTTTTATTTGTTTATTATTTTTTTTAATCTTTTGTGCTAGTTTGTATTAGTTGGCAACATCTGCCTGGAAGGATAAGTGTTGGAAAATGTTGAAGCCACAATAGTATTCAGAGGAAAATAAAATATGATGATTAATTACAGTTATAATCAGTTGGTGTAGAGAGGGGTGGCTCTCAGCCTGCCATGACTTTGCCAGTGTTGTCGTCAAGTGCCACCAATAACTAGGTGAAAACATCTAAGTTCAGCAAGACAGCAGGAAAGCCCAGAGCACTTATTGCTTAACTACAGATCTCCAGGTTATCCAGATCCTGTTGAACTTTGTTACATATGGTTAGATTAACACTACATCTAGTTCTGATTACGGGAATGTAAGAAAATGATGCATGTTGGAGTTACCCTATGACAGATTAACACTACATCTAGTTCACATTCTGGGAATATAAGAAAATGATGCATGGTGAAGTTACCCTGTGACAGCAGTAAAGCACATTGTTGAGTACCCATTCTGAGGCAGATCCCTAGAGAGAGACATTTGTGTGTCCTTCTACCACCTGTGTATACCCTAGTATCACATAGTTAATGTACAGGCATGAATCTCCAACAGCAGGTTTGTTTTATTCAAAATCTTGATATTCTTATGACTCCAGATTATATCCTGAGTTTCTCTCTTTGTTTCCTAGACTCTACTTATTTTCCAGGACCGATTTGATCTTCTGTTTTCTGATTTCTGCATCTCAGACTTCTGATTCAGCCTTTCCCTCAAGACTGGGCAACTTCACTGCATACTCCTGTATTTATCTTACCAAATATTTGACAAACATAATGCAAGGTTTTATTCAAATGCATTTGTAAGAGTCTTTTAAAATTACAAGATAGCCATACTTCTCCTATTCAACACAAAGGCACAATTTCAGATTTTCCTAACTTTCACACATTTAATTGTGGCATGCAGGAATATTTCTAGTGCACACAGAGCTCAGTGGGAAAAGTCTAAGGATGTTAAAATCCAGTGCAGCTGGCCTGTTGATGCCTCTCCAGCTGTGAGTAAGACAGAAAAGGTGGGGCAGGAATAGTCTCACCACTTGGAGCTCCCAGCTGTTTGACAGCAGGAAATCTGTGCTGAGTCCTGGGGGCAAAGGAGAGGAGGTGGCTAGGTAGCTGCCTAAAAACATTTCACTTGAGCCATCTGGTTGAAGAATGTGACATGTTACATGTGAGAAGTACAGAGTGGCTAAGAGAGCTGAGGGTCTCTTTATAGCAAAAAGAAAAATATTTTAATTTGAAAACACCCCAATTCACTGCAGTCATCTTTCCTAGGTCCTCTTTAAGTCAACTCTATTGTTATAAGAAAATGTAGTATTTTTATTGTAAACATCTTACTCAATACTGATAATAATGCTCCTAGTAACAGCAGTAGAATTGGACAAGTGATTTGTAATTAGAGGTTTGGTGATATTGGAAGAAAACCTTTGTGTTTTGAAAAAATATGGACTTCTGTGAGGTCCTGTTTGCAGATATTTAGTTCTATCCTCATTCCAGTCCTGGGGGTGGGGTGGGGCCCTGATTTAGTCCCCTTCAGCGTAATCAAACAACCCTTAATGGAATGGAACTTACTCGCTGGATAATGCAGTTTCCCATTCCAAAGGGTAATGGTCTGAGACTACATGCATTGTTGCCTATGGTATTTCAATTAATAATAATGGGAGTCCCTTTCCCTTCCCCTTTTCCTTCCCCTTCCTCTTCCCCCGCTCCCTTCCCCTCCCTTCCCTTATTTTCCTTCCCTTCCCTTCCCTTCCCCCATATACTCCAAGAAAGAATGCCAAATATATTGAGGGGAAAGAATGCCAAATATATTGGCTGAAATTTCAGACATTTTCACAATAAATATACTTCCAGATTATTTTCACTATTATTTTGGTAATTTATCTTTGAGTATGGCTAATAAAGAACCTATTACTCAAACAACCACTTTCAATGATTCCCTAACCTATGGTTTGTGGGAATAAACAAGAAGGATACAGGATCCCAGAGAGCTAAACACTCTTTTGTTGGCTGAGAAGGACCCACAAATGTATTGCATGCATGCAGGGAACCTAAGAGAAAGAGGAGGTATCCAGTAAGGAATTGTGTGTCAGATGTGAGCGTGCAGATGTGTATGTGTGAGGGGGATGTGAGTATGTGTGTGTGCACACACGTGGGTGGAGGGGAGAGGTGAACATGTAAGTGTACGTGTGTGTGTGTGCATATGTGTTTGGGGACTAAGGAGTTTTAGGAAAATAGAGGGACGTAAATTAGGCACTGACTAATAAACATCTCATCATTATTACAGTCTGTGTTGGAATTCCAAAATTGTGCAATCTTGTTGAAATCATAGATATGGGGCCTCATTTTTTTTTCTTTAAAACAGGTGGCACAAGTACACAGTAAAAGTAGACTGAATAAGATTGTCCATGTGAGAGTGCATGTTAGGAATGTTTTGCTATTACTCTTTTTTCTGTCACCCTCAAGTATAGATGCATCTCCTCTAATATGCAAATCTAATGCAATAAAACAAAGTACCATGAGAGCACTCACTTTGGAAATCCTCTTGAATTTGGCCCTGCCTTAACCTCTCTTTCACTTCCTGCCAGACAAACTTTTTTTTTTTTTTTTTTTTTGCGGTACGTGGGCCTCTCACCCACCGTTGTGCCCTCTCCCACTGCGGAGTAGAGGCTCCGGATGCGCAGGCTCAGCGGCCATGGCTCACGGTCCCAGCCGCTCCACGGCATGTGGGATCTTCCCGGACCGGGACACGAACCCGTGTCCCCTGCATCGGCAGGCGGACTCTCAACCACTGCACCACCAGGGAAGCCCCCAGACAAACTTATTAATTCACTATAAAACAACTTAACTTTAGGCTTACCAAATTCTGGTTTAAGACTGAATGTATACTCTATGTGTTGGAGATATCACTACAGTTGTGCAATTAGGGTGTTGAAGGATAAGGATGTGCCCCAACCTCCACTCCATCCTAACGCAGAAACACTGCCTGAATTTGAATCCCATCCCCACCACTTATTAACTCTTGTACAAATTACATAATATCTCCTTGCCTAATTTTTGTCATCTGTATTTGAGGAATTATAATTATTTTCTAGAAGTTTTGAAAGGAGGAAAGATTTAATACATGCCACTGTTAGAACCGTGTATGGTAAATAGTCCATTTTCAGTAATATTTAGGTTTATTATCATTACAAGCATAGTAAGCATACAGTACAATAGCTGGCTCTATAAATGTTATATGATGATAGAGATAATCTCATAGTATATTTAAATTTTATTCTTAAGAGTTAAATATAGAAATTATAAGCACAAAGAGAGGAGAAAGGCACTTGGATGAAGAGAAAAACTTTGCAAAAATCATTGAATATAACAAAATAATATGTGTGTAAAAAATCCCTGGTTAAAATGACACAAATAGAGTGCAGGGCATGGACTGAACACAGGCGCAAATTAAAATCAAGTTGATATGTAGCCCCAATTATGAAAATTAAAAGCCAAATATCTGTCATACTCTCTGAACTATAAATTTTCAGTGGTAAAATCTGTTTTCTATAACTGTTAACTCTTCTTAAACTTTCCATTTTGTAATCAATATTCCTAAAATAGTAACACCAATTTAAGAACAAGCCCCAAGTCCTTAAATTATTAAAGCTCTAATGGGAGGGAGGAAGACACAAGAGGGAAGAGATATGGGAACATATGTATATGTATAACTGATTCACTTTGTTATAAAGCAGAAACTAACACACCATTGTAAAGCAATTTTACTCCAATAAAGATGTTAAAAATCTCTAATGGGGGAATAAAGGTCCTGGTTTCCAGCTGTTGGTTTGGCCTTCTAGGACACATCTGTCAAATGTATCTGTCTAATGGCAGATGAATCTGGAGCTTCTCTGCATCAGTTTCTTTGGTCGTGCCCATTTAAGATGTCTGCAGATTTTCCAAGCTGGTTCATTGTCTGAATATTTATACATAGATAGGTAGATAGATAGATAGATAATTAGTTTTGCTCATCTTCTTTTTTTCTTCCCTGAATTTTTAGCTTCACAAATTGCAGACATGCTAAATCTATAAGAAATTGATGGGGAAATTAGGAGGGTGGCCAGAACTTAATATGGTGCTGAGCATGAGAGAGCCCAAGGAAAACAGGATGAGCTGATTATTAAAATAAATAAAATACCTCATAGAGTGTTTATGGAGGCAGTCAGAAGAGTGTTTAATGAGCTCCGGGAAAACAACCTGATACAGAGGAAGGAGCAAAGCAAGTCTCTAAACGTGGCATATATACCAAAGGATTAGCAAAGACATCTTATCTTCATCTTCCTTAGGAAAAGTCTCAGTGACTTAACATGTCAGAGAGATTTTTAATGACACACTACTTCAGTTTTAATTAATTTTTTTCATCTATATGCAAACGCTCAATTAAAGGTTTACCTCCTCCCTATATGATCTAAGATTAGCTAGTTACATTTCAATTTAATGCATTGTTTCAGTGGTAGACTGTTAGGAGGGTTTTTATTTACAAATAAGCTCAAGAAAATATAGTACTATTTTAGAAGTCTGACTTGCTTAACAGAGTGGGGAAGGACATGATACCTTTTGGGTCACTGCTTCTCAATCAGAGATCATTTTGCCCCTCTTCCTCCAGGGATATTTGGCAATGTCTAGGGATACTTTTGGTGTTACAATTGGGATGATGCTACTGACATCAAGTGGGAAGAGGCAGGGATGCTGCTAAATATCCTACAATGCACAGGACAGCCTCCCACAACCAGTCAGCTGGAACAAAATGTGAGTAGTGTTGAGATCGAGAAACCCTGTATTAAGTGAAAGATGTGTGATGTTTCACTATATGAAGCATTTGTTTTGTACAGAATAGACCCCATTTTTCCTGATTATGTACAAATGATAACTACTTTTTAAAAAAATCCCTGTTTCAGTGGAAATTGAATGATCTAGTTATGTTGAACACAACTCTGATATATAGCATGCACCCTCTCTCTATATGTATATGTAATATATATGTATATATTGTAATAATACAATATAGGTAATATAGATATTCCCTTTTTTGTGCATAAACCTCCTTGTTTTTATCAAATTCAAGAGATAATTTAACAACAATAAATTTCATTTATCTTGTAAGGTGAAATCCACAAGAAATATAAAAATAATCTTAAATATTTATTATATAATTTATCAGTCAGTACAGTGTAATCTTACTCAGAGAGTTGGAGTTCCTTCAAGTTATCTTCCACAAGAATGAGCAGTTGTTTTAACACCTCTGAAGTTGAATAAATTGCATATACCTCACTCTAAAGAGTCTAAATAAATACACAGAGATTAACACAGTACTGGTCCTAAGTTTCCACAAGTGACAGACCTTAGAGTCACCCAAAGAAAAATGATGCTCTTTGAAACCAGTTTAGTCTAAACCTATCTATGTTTTTATCACCAAAGACCATAAAAGAGACTCCTTGATGACTGATAAAAGAATAGACTAAAAGCTTTTCTTTAGTTCAGACTTGCCAGAATATGCATCTAAGTCAGTTTTCCGAAACATGACCTGTAAACTTGTAATAAATTGGGAGAAATCATTCATTAAGAGGTTAATCATTTTACTAAGAATGAAATAAGCCTGTTGGGGAATAAAATATTTTTGCAGGGTGATCAATGCTGATGCTTTACATTTATTTTTGGTTTTCCCTTCTGGACACATGTTAAGATCCCACTTCCTGGAGCCATAAAACTAGTCATGGCCTATAATTTTTGAGCAGAAATAATGTTCATCACTTTTGAGACCTTTATTTCCAGCCTAAAATTTCCTAGAGCTCTATTTTTCTCTGCCAAGGCCATTGGTACTATTCCAGATAGCATGTGCTCCATCAGCCTGAGTCCCAGAGTAAGGGCAGTGAACAAGCAAATGGATTTTGAAGGCTAGAATAATTTTTTTTCCATTTTATGAAGAGGCAGATCATTTGGTAAAACTATTGTTTGTGCTTATGTGGAAAACAGATAAGGTACTGTGGTCAACAGAATAATAGGTCCCTATATGTGTCCATGTTCTGATCCCCAGGAACCATGTATATATTATCTTGCATGTCAAAAAAGGATTTTGCAGATGTGATCAAGTTAAGGTTATTGAGATGGCGAGATTATCTAGGTAATCTCAAGGTAATCACAAGGGTCCTTATAGGAGGAAGACAGGCAGCCCAGAATTAGAACATATGGTGAGGGATACAGAGGTCAGAGTGATGTTCTTTGAAGATGTAGGTAGGCACTACAAGCCAAGGAATGCAGGTAGCCCCTAGAAATTGGAAAGGCAGGATAAAGATTTTCTCTTAGTGCATCTAGAGGAACACAACTCTGATTTTAGCCCCATACAACCAATTTTGGATTTCTGACTTCCAGAAATGTGAGGTAATAAGTTCGTGTAATCCAGCACCTAGATAATTTATTTTGTTCCTGTGTAAGTTTTGAGGAGTGATGTCACATGATCCAGAGACATGAATCCAGAAAATACTTTCTAGGACCATGATGTATATAAATCAAGGAAAGCATATCAAGACGAAAACATATCAAAGCCCACAGAAAATAAAATTTATTTATTGAGCTTTGTAATAAAAACAGTTGGGATAAGTGAGGGGCTAAGGAAATAGATGGAATAAGCCACCATTTTGAAGCATTCACCCATGCTACCAAGATATCCTGGGGCCTTAGTAAGGGGGTATATATATATATATATATATATATATATGTATGTCACAAATCCTGATTATTTTGTTTACTAGAGGATGGAGAACAGAGTTAATAGTCCTTCAGTAGTCATCTTGGTCTGGCTTTGATATAGTCTTAAACTCAATTTTTTTAGAATAGTTCTGTGTAGCATGCCATGCCAATAAAGTACATGGCTAAAAATGTCTAGTGTTTCCAGTAGGATGCAGTAACCCACCAGGGGTATGCTTGTGTTGAGATACAGCACTTATGTGCAAGTTTCATCTTCCAAAGTGTATAATTACCTGGTTCATTGTAGGCACTTAACACATTTTAGAGGACCAAATGTATGACTTGTTTGACTAGAGAGGTGCACATAATCACTTAGGTTCAGCATTTGCTTTCCCCTACAGACCTTTTCTAATTTCAGGTTGAAAGCTGTATTTTTTGAAAACCAGATAAATTAGGTTCTATTTGACTTCTTTGCTATGGTGTCCAATTGGTGGTTCCTTCTGCTTAGCATATGGTATGGTCTGAATGTTGTGATTTGAATGTTTGTGTTCTCCCAGAATTCATATTTTGAAATCCTACCTGCAAATGTGGTAGTGTTAGTAGGTGGGGCATTTGTGAGGTGCTTAAGTTATGAGAGTAGAACCCTCATGAATGGAATGGTGCTTTTTCAAAAGAGCCTCCTGAGAGCTCCCTAATGCTCTTCTACCACATGAGGACACAGCAAGAATGTGCCCTCTAAGAAGCAAAAAGGAGTCCCTCACAAGATACTGAATCTGCTTGCACCCTGATCTTGGACTTCCAGCCTCCAGAACTGTAAGAAATAAATTTCTGTTGTTTATAATCTGTGGTATTTTGTTATAGCAGCCCAAATGAATTAAGACAGCATACACTGAGAACAAAATTCAAGTTGTTGAGTAGATAAGACAAGATCCTCTGATTTTCTGCATTTCTTTTATTAAAGGTGGGTTATTTTGTTGTCACTGAGTGTAAGGCCAGAATTGTGTTTTAGTTTGCAGTAATGTTAGCAATTATGCTCTTGAGTACAAGTCACTGGGTAGAGTCATTTTTGCCAGAATTTTTTAATTGATAGGATGGCCACTGTTAGTTTTTAGAAGGATTATTTTCCATGGTGCAGTCATGACTAAGGTCAGGATAGGTAAAGATTTTAATGATCATTGTTTTTTTTTTGGTATGGGAATTGTGCAGCTACAGCCAGAATCCAGTGCTATCTAGTACTAGAATGCTTGTTATAAGCAACCTCCTTTATTTTACTTTGTTAAATCTTATTTACTATTTATATGTCAGGTTAAAATTAACCTCCTCAGTCAAGTTTTCTTTACATCTCTGAGAAGTGGTCAGGAACTGAGCTAAATAGTTTAATGGTACTTATCACTTGTGTGTGTGTGTGTGTGTGTGTGTGTGTGAACACCAAGAGCTGGAGCTTGGTCTCTTTTTACTCACTGTATAACATAGGTTAAGAACCAGCCTCCTTCATTTTCAGTCATTACGAACTATGTACATGTGTATTCCATTCCTACGCTAAGATATCAGGAGAAAACTCACGAACCAGATCAGAACCATCAAAACATTAGGTCATCTTATCCCTAGTCAATGGTTGAGAGATGAACATGTGAATCAAGACAGAGAAGTAATCATAAGATTAAAGATCACCTTATGACACTTTCTCAAATGATCATGAAGGAAACCAACTGAGATTATGAGTAATATTAGCCTAGGGACCAAGAAAGGCTATGATCATTTTGACTACATACTGGAGAGGGAAAAAAAGCCAGGAGATGGAGAAAAGAATATAAACTTTGGAAATTCTAAGTATCTGGATCTACTTAAGGTACTTATGCATTTTCCAGGGAAGTGAGTGAATAAATTACTTCCCAACATTTTTATCTTAAATAAATTGAGTTAGATTTCTGTCACTCACTATCAAAATAATCATAATATTCCATTTTGGTATCCTCAGCACATAACTAAATGTTAATCTAGAAATCATTTAATACACGTTGTTTAGTGAGTGTTTTAGTCACTTTGGCTGCTACAAGAAAATACCATACACTGGGTTGCCGTGGTTGTGGAGGCTGGAAGTCTAAAATCAGGTTGCCAGTATGGTTGGATTTCAGCAAAAGCTCTCTTTCTGGCTTGTTGATAGCCACCTTCTCACTGAGTCCTCACTTGTAGGGAGAGACTAAGAGAAGACACTCTGGCGCCTTCTCTTATGCCCCACCCTAATGACCTCATCTAAACCTAATTATTTCTCAAAGTCCCCATCTCAAATACCATCATATCAGGGGTTAGGGCATCAATATATGAATTTTGGAGGCATACAATGAGGTCCATCCTAGTGAGTAACTGATTAAATTAGTGAATCAGAAGATGTATAATATCTGTGGTAGTTGTTTGAGAATGGGAGTTTTTATGCTGGCCATATTTCTGAAATAAACTTTATAATGGTGATTACAGGGACTTCCCTGGTGGTGCAGTGGTAAAGAATCCACCTGCCAGTGCAGGGTACATGGATTTGAGCCCTGGTCCGGGAAGATCCCACATGCCGTGGAGCAACTAAGACTGTGTACCACAACTACTGAGCCTGTACTCTAGAGCCTGCATGCCACAACTACTGAAGCCCGTGTGCCTAAAGCCCATGCTCCACAACAATGAGGAGCCTGAGGACCGCAACGAAGAGCAGCCCCTGCTTGCCTCAACTAGAAAAAGCCCGTGTGCAGCAACCAAGACCCAATACACTCAAAAATAAATAAACAAATAAATAGATAGATAAAATAAGAATATTATAAAAAGTGGTGATTACAGTCACTTTAATATGGGGTCATATTATTATATTATTATTATATCCTACCCTTTGCTCAAAAGCACAATTATTAGGGCCATGGATGGAGGATGGAGACTAATAAAGGTTTCAAGGCCCAAAACGACAGGTTAAAATACGAAACAAGGAAATCTCTGAGTTCTGGTGAGTAGTTGCCAGATATTCATCAGATTTCCTGAGCATAGATGAACAAATAGTTTCCACATGCCGTAATTTGGGAATATTAACATATTCCATCTCTTTTGGACCTTTGTATCAAGTAGAAAAATAACTTTCAGCAAGGATTATTTCTACAGAGAATGTAAACAATATACTATTCCAATGTTGCTATGTGGGTACCATCTATTGAAACTTTGAAATGCTTAATGGCTTATGTAAAAGATATTCGTGTGGATGAAAGAAGAACTGTCTGAAGAACAGCACTCTAAAGAATGCCTAATGTCTTCATCACTTGCAGCAAATGATAAAAGTATCTGCAGAAACAATTATGAGAGAAGGAGGTGGATTCCTGGTGAAAGGAATAGAATTTTTGATCATTACAAACTCCTCATGGTCCTGTAACACTAGCAAATTGCAGATCAACCTCAGTGTCATTGAGATTGCCAGTCACTGAAATTTCTACTGTGATGTAGAGAAGAAAAGAATCTATTTCAAATGTTTCTGGTCTCTAACTAATGGGATCTATATAGAAAATAAACTAAGATCATCTATATTGTTCCATTCCTCGGTTTATTTCTATTTCTATTCAACCAAAATAATTTCAATGGCAGATAGAGATATGAAAGACATTTTATATAAGCTAATATATTTCCTTTGTAAACTGGCCAAGCAAGACAAAATATTAAGGAAGCAAATTACCAAGTAAATCTCAATTCATTTACCCCTTTCAAAAGAGTCTTCACTGCAGGAAAGAGCCTGAGTTTACAGAGCAACAAGTTAATGTTTTATTATTCTGATCTATTTTCTGAAGCTAAGAATGCTGAAGAGTGTTGAAGAGAAAACCCTAAGTTCTCCCTTACTACTCTAAATGCACTATCACACTGATTCTGTGCGTGCCTGTTGGTACAATTTTTTGACAGATTTTCTGGGTCCCCAGACAAAACGAAATGATCTACACAAAGTTCAAAGCTGTGAGTTTAGCTTTAGAAACTCTCATAGGAATAAATACAAGCAACTGTTCTCATATAAAGATGAATCACCCACCTTATCATTCAAGCTGGTTGTCATTGTGCGGTTGGTGGAATATTAATCCAATTATACTTATTTAGAAAATGTTATTTATTATGTTAGACATTAAGCTGAATGTACTTTGAAGCCCTACAGAATCAGATTCCGGTTCTAGCATTAAATACCAGTCATCCATAGACATATATGACTTAGACAAGCTTCTCTGAGGTTCAATTTCCTCAAATGCATGAAGGATGTATTCACCATTACCACATTTAAACTTCCATTTCTTGCATTATGGTAGATTATGTATACAGAAAAAATATATTAAATACAAATAGAATAATGTGACACATAATATTGAAAAATCTTGCATTACTGAGCAATAATTTTCATTGAAAAACCTTCTAGATATCCCTAATGTTAAGCAATGGTGGTCTAATTGAATAAATTATAGCAAAATCATATCACAAAGTAGTAGGTAAATGAACCAAAAAAGAGTGGAATATCTCTGTATATTGCAGTGTAGTATATTCAGAATATACTGCTGGATAAAAAAGCTAAGCATATGAAATATGTATGGAAGGCTAAAATTTACCAAAAAGGGAAGTATTTCTGTATTTAAATTTATTAAAAATAATTTTTATTATATTTTAATTTAATTTAATTTTATTTATTAATTTTTTTTTGGCGGTACGCGGGCCTCTCACTGTTGTGGCCTCTCCCGTTGCGGAGCACAGGCTCTGGACGTGCAGGCTCAGCGGCCATGGTTCACGGGCCCAGCCGCTCCGCGGCACTTGGGATCTTACCGGACCGGGGCATGAACCCGCGTCCCCTGCATCGGCAGGCGGACCCTCAACCACTGCACCACCAGGGAAGCCCCTTAATTTTATTTTTATTATACAAGAATTTTATACATAAAACAAAACAAATATTACCAATAAGAAAGAGAATGAACAGGATAGATGAAGATCATATATTTAGAAGCTAGATTTCTTAGAATATACCGTGTTTTGTAGATTTGTCTTCGTAACCATATAAATAATTAGCAAAATTTTAGAACCAAATTAAATTCAAAATCGTACTATCTAAAAACAATGAGTGATTTTGATCTCGGAGAGGCAGCAGTGAGTGATAGCATGAAGCAAGATCTTAATTCTCTGCCCAGGAATTGAACCTGGGTATCCTGGATGAAAACCAGGAATCCTAGCAACTACACCCCCTGGCTCTTGCCCCCAGTAAAAAATGCATTTCTCACAGAGGCAGAAAATGTAAAAACAGGTACAAAGTTTATTATTAGAGACATGGCACAGCAACAAGTGGGAGAGCACAAAGAGAAACAGTTTGTTTAGTTAAGATAGAAGCAAGGCAGAGATGCACACTTGGAGAGAAAGGGCGTAGGCATCCTCCCTAAGGAGGAGTGCAGTAAAGAGGCAGTTAAGTCATTTATATAGGGCAGTTCTTCCAGGTCTTTGTTTACCTTTGGCCAATTATCTGGTTTCTATTTCCACACCTGACCTGCCCTAGGAAATTCCCCAACATGCATGAGCAACTTTTTTCTAAGATGGATTTCAGCCCAGAGGCCTATGTGACGGCCTTAGCCGTCATGTATTATGGGGTGGTGCCCCCTCCCTTTTGACCCCCAAGGAGCCTTCCTGCACATGTGCAGTGTCTCCCTTGCCCCAAGGATGGGAAACATGTGACCTCTTGATCCTTTACTCAAACAGGGTTTAGCCCCTCTCTGTCCCTGCCATGACTGTTATCGTAAGGCGTCCACAGGAGACAGAACTTGGCTATTTACCCTGTTTCTGTTGTTACTTCCATTTCAGAGAGCAAACAGGAAGCTGATTGAAATGTCTAACTTGGAGCCCATCTATCTCCTGTCTCAGGAAATGTAAACAGGAGACCTGTAAGTGTCCATCCTGAAGCCCACTTTTTCCTGCCCCATGAAATGTAAATGGGAGGACAGTTGTAAATGCCTAGCTTGGGGCCCATCTATCTCCTGCCTCAATTTGATGGCAATGGGTACTGCTAGTTTCTACATGATAATTTATGTGTTCCTTGGAGAAATGGCTGATTCTTGTTTATGGAAGAAAATACATAAAATAAGCTGAGAATCTTTTGTGGTAACAGAAGGAAAAAAAATTATCAAAGACTTACTATTAGGATCACGCTTAACATTCAAGTGCTACTGTAAAGAAATATCTACTGGCCAACTGTGGGATAATTAGACATCAGTCAGGACAATGGTAACAATGAATTGAATCACATAAGTTATGCTCACTTCCATAGACATATAATGATATTGATAGCTCACACACAATTACACAAACCACTGATCACTGTAAGACACTAGTGAATCAATTCATCATTGTGAAAATTACAAATAAAGACTCAAGTATTTATAATGTAACCCAAAGCAAGCTTTTAACCTTGTGGGTTTCTGCTGAATACAGGAGACTCGAGCTGCTATCTCGATAGCATGTTGCACAAAGCATAAGAGATAAATTGTGACACCTGGACAAGAAGGAAACTGTAAAAGAAAAGTTGGGGGACTAAAACTTCCCACTGAGAACTAAAAACTCATAACAACAAGCCAGCCTAAGGACATGTTTTTAGTAAGATTTTTATGCTATTCATGTCACTGGAGAAACCGCATATTTGTATAGTTGCAGGTTAGCAAGAGAAGCTGGCAAAAAAAAAAAAAAAAAAATCTCCAGAGGGCCTGATTTCAAATCAGGCCATAAAATAACCCATACAAATAAAATTCTAAGGAAAAGTAGCACCTCATAATCAAAAATTTAAAAACAAAAGAGGAAAGCAGGAACTGAATTGAGAGTGAGTTAAAATAAAAATAGATAAAATCAGCTATGCAAGAGTTCAAAGGTTAAAATTTTTACAGCATGTGAGATTAGTAAGCCCACACTTCAGCTGCTAGAAGAATTAAGCACTGTCTTTACAACTGCACTGGGAGAAGACAACTGCAAAATTGAACTTGGTTTTTCCTGGACCCTGCCCTATGCAACTTTTGACTTTACTGAGTTTAACCTGTATCCTTTCACTGCGATAAACTGTAACAATGAATATAACAGCTCTTCTGAATTCTTCTAGCAAATCATAGAACCTGAGGGTGGTGTTGGGGACCACCAACACACTGACTGAGGAAAGAAAACATAAAAGTGGCATCAAGAGAAAATGAAATGGTTAAACTCCGATCTACAATTTCCCTAAATGGGAAAGGGGACCAAGTTGCTCTGCAGAACCGAAGACTGATTTAGTGTCCAACACTCAAAATGCACAAGCCTGGGAGGAACTAAGGATACGTACATAAAACAGTATAAGTCAAGTAGGACAAGGAGAAGGTGGGAGCCAAAGCAGCATGAATAGAGTTCTTTACATCTTTGTTTCTGTAATAGCTGCTTTTATTTATCAGACACATCTTTATCCCCACTAGGATATTTTCTGATGTGGAAGAACAAAAACTAAGTAAGTAAATAAATAAATACAATGAGATCTTCAACTTTGGTACTTAGCAAGATCCACAGAAGGTTTTACAAAGGAGACTTGCTGCATCCCTCTTTAGCACCTGCTCTACCAACCTTGTGCTCAAAAGTATGGCTTCAGATCCATTAAGACTTGGGTCCATATACTTTCTTCACCAACTCCATTATTATCTATACGAGCTTTATACAGAATTTTTAACTTTTACTTAGTTTCAAATTCCCCATACTTATAATGGGGATAATAATATTACATTAGGGTGTGTTATGATTCTATTTTAATAAATAATGTTATGTGATGATTATATGGGGTTTTGGTAAATTTCAAGTGAGATGATGCTTGTAAATCATTTAGCATGGTGACTAAACAGGTGCACATACAGATTATTTAATAAATATACTCCTAAGTATTACAAGTAGTAGTAGTAGTAACAGTAACAGGAGTGAGTGCTTTGTAATCACTAAATCATCTTAGATAAGGCATTATGTAAGGGATAGTTGTTCACAGTACAATATTCATATGATAGAAGTTCATAGGGTCTTCCATGCTAGCTAGCAAGCCACTTATTATTGTTCTGTCAGTGCTAAGCACACAGGTAACTTACATTATATAGTAGTTAACTGACTGCTTTCTAATTTAGTTATGGGGATAAGCAGAGAAATACAAGGACCCAGCTACACTTTATTCACAGATACGAAGTTTTGAGTCAGCAAAAAGCAAATGACTTACTTTCAAGACACACGGGAGCAAAACAAATTCCCAAGCCAACTGAAGGCTAATCTGCTCAAGACATTTGCCACCCATTCCCAATAAGGTACACTGCCCTGACCCCTGAATGAGGAGTTAAACTGAGAAAATGTCACTCCAGACAGAGACCTGGAGATCCACTGCTCCCAAGGGCCTCAGAATTGAACAAAAAGGCCATGGACAGAAATAAGTTTAGTCTGGCCAGTGAATCAGCTCCACAAAAGGTGTTAAAGTATTGAATACTTCTGGAGTTGAGTTAGCAGAAACTTCCACTGACCAAACTAGTGATCCCAAATCCAAAACAAATTCTGCTAATTTGCTGAACCCTAAACCACAAGCATTTTTATTATTTTTTGTTATCGTTGCTTTTAACAGAACCATGGATAAAGTAAAAGGTTAAAAAACAAAGAAATTATTAAGTACCATTACTGCCTTCATTCATCCAGAGGTGGTTTAGTTTATAAGTTATTAAAAAAGAACAATATTAGAATAGATCCTTTAAAATGCACTAATATGAAGGAAAAGAAATAGCTTACGGTGCTGGTAAACAGGCAAATAAGCTAACAATATGCAAATGCTTCTAGGAATCCTCCATAAATAGATGGACACCCAGAGTGAGCAGGAGCAGAATCAGTCTTAAAAGCCAAATATACCCTTAACTTTATGATGTGAGGATTTCTACTCAGGAACTATTTACCAAGCCTACCCATAATTTACTTCTGAATTTAATTTAGTTTTTAATGCTTAAGGGAATTTTAAGTCTTTTCCTGATTTAATGATTCTTAAATAATATAGAAATCTTGTTAAGAGTGGGGAAAAGGGTCGCAATTAAGTTTTTATTGGGTAAAACTTGAGCAGTGATTACTTTTTCCATAGTGACCATATGCCAAAAGCTGATTGCAGGAGCAATAGATATATTCTGGGAGAATAACAGGAAAAAACAGGAAAGAGGAAAGGAATATTGAAATAGAAGTTTGGAAATTGATCATGGTAATCTTTAATACCAAAATGTTTCCTAAGACAAGTTAAAAATCAGTTGATATATCAAATCATTATGTTGTACACCTGAAACTTACACAATGTTCTATGTCAATTACATCTCAATGTTTTATCTCAATACAGCTGAAAAAACTCAGTTGAAAAGCAGAACTTTTAACCATTGTGAGTAGATGTAGGCTGCTATACAGCAAATAAACAAACAGGCCAGACCATCCCACCATTGTTTGGATCCAGGTATGGTGATCAGGCAAAGAAGTAAGAATGTATATCAGGAGATTCAAAGAGTTTGACGACAATGAATATGAAGCTGAAAATGTCCTCTCCAGTAATGACAGGCTCAGGAAAATGTAAAGAATTGATGTAATACTGATAGTTGAGTTACTGCCTCAAAACTATCAGGAGGAGGCGGAAGATGGCGGAAGAGTAAGACGCGGAGATCACCTTCCTCCCCACAGATACACCAGAAATACATCTACACGTGGAACAACTCCTACAGAACACCTACTGAAGGCTGGCAGAAGACCTCAGACCTCCCAAAAGGCAAGAAACTCCCCACGTACCTGGGTAGGGCAAAAGAAAAAACAGAGACAAAAGAATAGGGACGGCACCTGCACCAGTGGGAGGGAGCTGTGAAGGAGGAAAAGTTTCCACACTCTAGGAAGCCCCTTCGAGGGCGGAGACTGCGGGAGGCGGAGGGGGGAGCTTCGAAGCTGCGGAGTGCACAGCAACGGGTGCGGAGGGCAAAGCGGGGAGATTCCCGCACAGAGGATCGGTGCCGACCGGCACTCACCAGCCCGAGAGGCTTGTCTGCTCACCCGCCGGGGCGGGCGGGGCTGAGAGCTGAGGCCGGAGCGCAGGGAGAGGACTGGGGTTGGCGGCTTGAACATAGCCTGAAGGGGTTAGTGCACCACAGCTAGCCGGGAGGGAGTCCGGGGAAAAGCCTGCACCTGCAGAAGAGGCAGGAGACTTTTTCTTCCCTCTTTGTTTCCTGGGGCGTGAGGAGAGGGGTTTAAGAACGCTGCTTAAAGGAACTCCAGAGACGGGCGCGAGCCGCGGCTAAAAGCGCGAACCCCAGAGACGGGCGCGAGCCGCGGCTGAAAGCTCGGAATCCAGAGACGGGCGCGAGCCGCGGCTGAAAGCGCGGAATCCAGAGACGGGCGCGAGCCGCGGCTGAAAGCGCGGAATCCAGAGACGGGCGCGAGCCGCGGCTGAAAGCGCGGAATCCAGAGACGGGCGCGAGCCGCGGCTGAAAGCGCGGAATCCAGAGACGGGCGCAAGCCGCGGCTAAAAGCGCGGACCCCAGAGGCGGGCGGGAGACGTTAAGGCTGCTGCTGCCGCCACCGAGGGGCCTGTGTGCGAGCACAGGTCACTCTCCACACCCCTCTTCCGCGGAGGCTGTGCAGCCCGCCACTGCCGGGTTCCCGGGATCCAGGGACAACTTCCCCGGGAGAGCGCACAGCGCGCCTCAGGCTGGTGCAAAGTCACGCCGGCCTTTGCCACCGCAGGCCCGCCCCGCACTCTGTGCCCCTCCGTCCCCGCCGGCCTGAGTGCGCCAGAGCCCCCAATCAGCGGCTCTTTTAACCCCATCCTGTCTGAGCAAAAAACAGACGCCCTCCAGCGATCTACACGCAGTGGCAGGGCCAAATCCAAAGCTTAGCCCTGGGAGCTGTGAGAACAAAGAAGAGAAAGGGAAATCCCTCCCAGCAGCCTCAGAAGCAGCGGATTAAAGCTCCACAATCAACTTGATGTACCCTGCATCTGTGGAATACCTGAATAGACAACCAATCATCCCAAATTAAGGAAGTGGACTTTAGGAGCAAGATCTATGATTTTTTCCCCTTTCCTCTTTTTGCGAACGTGTATGTGTATGCTTCTGTGTGAGATCTTGTCTGTATAGTCTTGCTTCCACCATTTGTCCTAGGGTTCTATCCGTCCATGTTTTTTTTTAAATTTTTTTCTTAATAATTAATTTTAATAACCTTATTATACTTTACCTTCGTTCTTTCTTTCTTTCTTTCCGTCCTTCCTTCCCTCCTTTAGACAACGAATCATCCCAAATTGAGGAGGTGGTCTCTGACAGCAAGATTTAGGATTTTTCCCCATTTACCTCTTTTAGTGAGGGTGTATGTGTATGCTTCTGTGTAAGATTTTGTCTGTATAGCTTTGCTGCCAACATTTGTCCTAGGTTCTTTCCGTCCCTTTTTTTTTTTTCTAAATAAGAAGTTTTTAATTCAATAACTTTATTATACTGTATTTTATTTTTACTGTATCTTCTTTCTTTCTGTCTTTTTTCCTTCTTTCCCTCCTTCCTTCCCTCCTCCCTCCCTCCCTCCCTTCTTTCCTTCTTGCCTTCTTTCCTTCTTTGCTTCTTTCTTTCTTTCTTCCTTCCTTCCTACCCTCCTTTCCTTCTTTCTTTCCTCATACTTCTACTAATTCCCTCTACTTTTTCTCCCTTTTATCCTGAGCCTGTGGATGAAAAGCTTTTGGTGCTCCAGCCAGGAGGCAGGGCTCTGCCTCTGAGGTAGGAGAGCCAACTTCAGGACACTGATCAACAAGAGACCTCCCAGCTCCACATAATATCAAACAGCGAAAATCTCCCAGAGACCTCCATCTTAACACCAGCACCCAGCTTCACTCAACGACCAGCAAGCCACAGTGCTGGAAAACCTATGCCAAACAACTAGCAAAACAGGAACACAACCCCACCCATTAGCAGAGAGGCTGCCTAAAATCATAATAAGGCCACAGACACCCCCAAACACACCACCAGACGTGAACCTGACCACTAGAGAGACAAGATCCAGCCTCATCCACCACAACACAGGCACTAGCCCCCTCCACCAGGAAGCCTACACAACCCACTGAACCAACCTTAGCCACTAGAGACAGACATCAAAAACAGGAGGAACCACAAACCTGCAGCCTGCAAAAAGGAGACCCCAAACACAGTAAGATAAGCAAAATGAGAAGACAGAAAAACACACAGCAGATAAAGGAGCAAGATAAAAATGCACCAGACCTAACAAATGAAGAGGAAATAGGGAGTCTACCTGAAAGAGAATTCAGAATAATGATAGTAAGGTTGATCCGAAATCTTGGAGATAGAATGGACAATAGATTGGACAAAATGCAAGAATCAGTTAACAAGGACCTAGAAGAACTAAAGATGAAACAAGCAACGATGAACAACACAATAAATGAAATTAAAAGTACTCTAGATGGGATCAATAGCAGAATAACTGAGGCAGAAGAACGGATAAGTGACCTGGAAGATAAAATAGTGGAAATAACTACTGCAGAGCAGAATAAAGAAAAAAGAATGAAAAGAACTGAGGACAGTCTCAGAGACCTCTGGGACAACATTAAACGCACCAACATTCGAATTATAGGGGTTCCAGAAGAAGAAGAGAAAAAGAAAGGGACTGAGAAAATATTTGAAGAGATTATAGTTGAAAACTTCCCTAATATGGGAAAGGAAATAGTTAATCAAGTCCAGGAAGCACAGAGAGTCCCATACAAGATAAATACAAGGAGAAATACGCCAAGACACATATTAATCAAACTGTCAAAAATTAAATACAAAGAAAGCATATTAAAAGCAGCAAGGGAAAAACAACAAATAACACATAAGGGAATCCCCATAAGGTTAACAGCTGATCTCTCAGCAGAAACCCTACAAGCCAGAAGGGAGTGGCAGGACATACTGAAAGTGATGAAGGAGAAAAACCTGCAGCCAAGACTACTCTACCCAGCAAGGATCTCATTCAGATTTGATGGAGAAATTAAAACCTTTACAGACAAGCAAAAGCTGAGAGAGTTCAGCACCACCAAACCAGCTTTACAACAAATGCTAAAGGATCTTCTCTAGGCAAGAAACACAAGAGAAGGAAAAGACCTATAATAACGAACCCAAAACAATTTAGAAAATGGGAATAGGAACATACATATCAATAATTACCTTAAAAGTAAATGGACTAAATGCTCCCACCAAAAGACACAGATTAGCTGAATGGATACAAAAACAAGACCCTTATATATGCTGTCTACAAGAGACCCACTTCAGACCTAGAGACACATACAGACTGAAAGTAAGGGGATGGAAAAAGATATTCCATGCAAATGGAAGCCAAAAGAAAGCTGGAGTAGCAATTCTCATATCAGACAAAATAGACTTTAAAATAAGGACTATTAAAAGAGACAAAGAAGGACACTACATAATGATCAAAGGATCGATCCAAGAAGAAGATATAACAATTGTAAATATTTATGCACCCAACATAGGAGCACCTCAGTACATAAGGCAAATACTAACAGCCATAAAAGGGGAAATCGACAGTAACACATTCATAGTAGGGGACTTAAACACCCCACTTTCACCCATGGACAGATCATCCAAAATGAAAATAAATAAGGAAACACAAGCTTTAAATGATACATTAAACAAGATGGACTTAATTGATATTTATAGGACACTCCATCCAAAAACAACAGAATACACATTTTTCTCAAGTGCTCATGGAACATTCTCCAGGATAGATCATATCTTAGGTCACAAATCAAGCCTTGGTAAATTTAAGAAAATTGAAATTGTATCAAGTATCTTTTCTGACCACAACGCCATGAGACTAGATATCAATTACAGGAAAAGATCTGTAAAAAATACAAACACATGGAGGCTAAACAATACACTACTTAATAATGAAGAGATCACTGAAGAAATCAAAGAGGAAATCAAAAAATACCTAGAAACAAATGACAATGGAGACACAACGACCCAAAACCTGTGGGATGCAGCAAAAGCAGTTCTAAGGGGGAAGTTTATAGCAATACAAGCCCACCTTAAGAAGCAGGAAACATCTCGAATAAACAACCTAACCTTGCACCTCAAGCAATTAGAGAAAGAAGAACAAAAAAACCCCAAAGCTAGCAGAAGGAAAGAAATCATAAAAATCAGATCAGAAATAAATGAAAAAGAAATGAAGGAAACAATAGCAAAGATCAATAAAACTAAAAGCTGGTTCTTTGAGAAGATAAACAAAATGGATAAACCACTAGCCAGACTCATCAAGAAAAAAAGGGAGAAGACTCAAATCAATAGGATTAGAAATGAAAAAGGAGAGGTAACAACTGACACTGCAGAGATAAAAGAGATCATGAGAGATTACTACAAGCAACTCTATGCCAATAAAATGGACAATCTGGAAGAAATGGACAAATTCTTAGAAATGCACAACCTGCCAAGACTGAATCAGGAAGAAATAGAAAATATGAACAGACCAATCACAAGCACTGAAATTGAAACTGTGATTAAAAATCTTCCAACAAAAAAAAGCCCAGGACCAGATGGCTTCACAGGCGAATTCTATCAAACATTTAGAGAAGAGCTAACACCTATCCTTCTCAAACTCTTCCAAAATATAGCAGAGGGAGGACCACTCCCTAACTCCTTCTACGAGGCCACCATCACCTTGATACCAAAACCAGACAAGGATGTCACAAAGAAAGAAAACTACAGGCCAATATCACTGATGAACATAGATGCAAAAATCCTCAACAAAATACTAGCAAACAGAATCCAACAGCACATTAAAAGGATCATACACCATGATCAAGTGGGGTTTATTCCAGGAATGCAAGGATTCTTCAATATACGCAAATCTATCAATGTGATAAACCATATTAACAAATTGAAGGAGAAAAACCATATGATCATCTCAATAGATGCAGAGAAAGCTTTTGACAAAATTCAACACCCATTTATGATAAAAACCCTGCAGAAAGTAGGCATAGAGGGAACTTTCCTCAACATAATAAAGGCCATATATGACAAGCCCACAGCAAACATCATCCTCAATGGTGAAAAACTGAAAGCATTTCCACTAAGATCAGGAACAAGACAAGGTTGCCCACTCTCACCACTATTATTCAACATTGTTTTGGAAGTTTTAGCCACAGCAATCAGAGAAGAAAAGGAAATAAAAGGAATCCAAATTGGAAAAGAAGAAGTAAAGCTGTCACTGTTTGCAGATGACATGATCCTATACATAGAGAACCCTAAAGATGCTACCAGAAAACTACTAGAGCTAATCAATGAATTTGGTAAAGTGGCAGGATACAAAATTAATGCACAGAAATCTCTGGCATTCCTATATACTAATGATGAAAAATCTGAAAGTGAAATCAAGAAAACACTCCCATTTACCATTGCAACAAAAAGAATAAAATATCTAGGAATAAACCTACCTAAGGAGACAAAAGACCTGTATGCAGAAAATTATAAGACACTGATGAAAGAAATTAAAGATGATATAAATAGATGGAGAGATATACCATGTTCTTGGATTGGAAGAATCAACATTGTGAAAATGACTCTACTACCCAAAGCAATCTACAGATTCAATGCAATCCCTATCAAACTACCACTGGCATTTTTCACAGAACTAGAACAAAAACTTTCACAATTTGTATGGAAACACAAAAGACCCCGAATAGCCAAAGCAATCTTGAGAACGAAAGAAGGAACTGGAGGAATCAGGCTCCCTGACTTCAGACTATACTACAAAGCTACAGTCATCAAGACGGTATGGTACTGGCACAAAAACAGAAAGATAGATCAATGGAACAGGATAGAAAGCCCAGAGATAAACCCATGCACATATGGACACCTTATCTTTGATAAAGGTGGCAGTAATGTACAATGGAGAAAGGACAGCCTCTTCAATAAGTGGTGCTGGGAAAACTGGACAGGTACATGTAAAAGTATGAGATTAGATCACTCCCTAACACCATACACAAAAATAAGCTCAAAATGGATTAAAGACCTAAATGTAAGGCCAGAAACTATCAAACTCTTAGAGGAAAACATAGGCAGAACACTCTATGACATAAATCACAACAAGATCCTTTTTGACCCACCTCCTAGAGAAATGGAAATAAAAACAAAAGTAAACAAATGGGACCTAATGAAACTTAAAAGCTTTTGCGCAGCAAAGGAAACCATAAAGAAGACCAAAAGACAACCCTCAGAATGGGAGAAAATATTTGCAAATGAAGCAACTGACAAAGGATTAATCTCCAAAATTTATAAGCAGCTCATGCAGCTTAATAACAAAAGAACAAACAACCCAATCCAAAAATGGGCAGAAGACCTAAACAGACATTTCTCCAAAGAAGATATACAGAGTGCCAACAAACACATGAAAGAATGCTCAACATCACTAATCATTAGAGAAATGCAAATCAAAACTACAATGAGATATCATCTCACACCAGTCAGAATGGCCATCATCAAAAAATCTAGAAACAATAAATGCTGGAGAGGGTGTGGAGAAAAGGGAACACTCTTGCACTGCTGGTGGGAATGTGAATTGGTTCAGCCACTATGGAGAACAGTATGGAGGTTCCTTAAAAAACTACAAATAGAACTACCATATGACCCAGCAATCCCACTACTGGGCATATACCCTGAGAAAACCAAAATTCAAAAAGAGTCATGTACCAAAATGTTCATTGCAGCTCTATTTACAATAGCCCGGAGATGGAAACAACCTAAGTGCCCGTCATCGGATGAATGGATAAAGAAGATGTGGCACATATATACAATGGAATATTACTCAGCCATAAAAAGAAACGAAATTGAGCTATTTGTAATGAGGTGGATAGACCTAGAGTCTGTCATACAGAGTGAAGTAAGTCAGAAAGAAAAAGACAAATACCGTATGCTAACACATATATATGGAATTTAAGAAAAAAATGTCATGAAGAACCTAGGGGTAAAGCAGGAATAAAGACGCAGACCTCTTAGAGAACGGACTTGAGGTTATGGGGAGGGGGAAGGGTGAGCTGTGACAGGGCGAGAGAGAGTCATGGGCATATACACACTAACAAACGCAGTAAGGTAGATAGCTAGTGGGAAGCAGCCGCATGGCACAGGGATATTGGCTCGGTGCTTTGTGACAGCCTGGAGGGGTGGGATGGGGAGGGTGGGAGGGAGGGAGACGCAACAGGGAAGACATATGGGAACATAGGTTTATGTATGACTGATTCACTTTGTTATAAAGCAGAAACTAACACACCATTGTAAAGCAATTATACCCCAATAAAGATGTTAAAAAAAAAAAAAAAAAAAAAAAAAAAAACTATCAGGAGATGATTATGATGATTGATGATGATGATGACGATGATGTTATTTTTTCAAAATAGCCAATATTTGTGTCATATTAGTAGATACTAATAAATATTTGTTATATTTATTTATGTTGAATCTAATAAGAGAAGTAACTGTAAGAGAATTTTGGAGTATATGGAATCTGAGAGGTGTAAAGAAATCTTCAGTTTTATACCAGTTTTACTATGGATTTGCTCAGTAACCTTGCAAAAGACACTCTTTTTTTCCCATTTTTAAGTAAAGGTTTTGGATCCCAAGGTATATAACAAATGTTTGTCTTATTCTGGCATTGAGGTAGTTTCCAAATTTGGAGTGACCAAGTAGAGATAAAGAATAGTCAGAGGTTGTATGTGTGTGTGTGTGTGTGCATGCGCACACGCACGTACACACGCTTTACCCTTGAGATGTTAATCTCATATATAAAAAAATGTTTAATTCCAGATTTTGAAAGAAAGATTTAAAAATTCATTTTACAATAAGATAATTAACTCTAAAAAAAACATACTGGAAGAGAATCTGCAACAAAGGAGCTAAACCCGATTCCTGAATCTCTGATGGCTTCCTTTTATCCAGCCATGCTTATAACACACAATATAATCAGAGGGAAATGAGTAACCAATCAAGAAAAACAAGCAGTTATCTAATTTGTCCAAATAATTTTTTACAATGATATATTTAAATCAAATATGTTGACATCATGTAATCCGGGATTAGACTGCTTTTGTTCAAATCTGAGATCTGCTAATTACTATGTGAAATTAGGCTAGTTACTTAATCTATTAATTGCTCAGTTCCTCATTCTTAAATGAAGTGGACACCTACTATTCAACCCAGCGATCCCATTCCTAGGTAATAGCTCGAGAGAAATGAAAACATATGTCTCAATAAGTATACACCCATACAAAATAATCTGACACAAATACTTATTGTGGTTTTATTTGTAATCACTAAAAAACAACCCAAAAAGTTTATTAATTTGTGAATGGAAAAACTGTGGTACATCCATTCCATGTAGTACTACTCAAGAATAAAAACAAATGAGTATTTGCAATAGTGTGGATGAATCTGGAATGCATTATACAAAATGAAAAAAGACAAAATAAAAGGCTGTATGTTATATGATCTTATTTATGTGTGGTACTATGGAAAGACAAAAGCATGAGGACATAATACAAATCAGTGATTATCATGGGCTGTAAGTGAGGAGAGGGTATTGACTCCAAAAGGGGAGGAGGGAACATTTGGGAGGGAATGAAAGTGTTGATGAGAGTATGATCACATAATTTTATGCATTTATCTAAGTTCATAGGACTGCACATTAACAAAGGGTGACTTTGTAGGTTATACCTCAAAACACCTAATAAAAGGGACATGATAGAAGTACCTACTTCATCAGGTGGTTATGAATATTAAGAAAGACGATGCATATAAAATGTTGTAGGGTTTGACATATTAAGCACTCAACAAATGCTACCTATCATTATTGCCATAAACCTAATTCTTCAGAATTGTAAGGTGAATATTTTACTAGGTGAAAATTATTTCTAAATTAAAAGTCACTATTTAATAGCCTTTTATGAACATTGAGGTTTCTTTGGTTTAATAATAGTCTGGTTTATAGTAAGGCCCACCTGTTCCTATCACATTAAAAAATAACTGCCACACTCTCAGGGCTGTGTTTTCAAGACAGATTCACATACTGAGGCTGCCCATGCGTTTTCGTGCCAGATGAGATCTAGTTACGAACAGAACTAAAATGAGAGGGAAATTTGCTTGCTTTTCAGAGCCGTCCAGTTTTTCTTTCAGTCCAGAGACCAGGATCAGGACATGTTTTCCATTTCCCCAGGGTCTTGCTCTCTTCTGTCTCTACGTTCTCAACACCTTCTCTTGACTCCCTTCTTCCATATCCCAGTCTCCACATCCACCCAGTTCTGCACGAGTTTTGATTTGCTAAGCCAATCAAGTCATTCCATCTCCTTTACACAGTGCCTGGTTCAGAGGTGGGTGTAACCTGATATTCCCCAGCCATAGGTAGGGATCAGAGCAGAGTGGAGCGTAGCACACTAGTTGTTCAATAGTTGTGGGAAGAGCTCTCTTTCTCTCTCTGTCTCCAAGTATCGTAATGTGCACAGACAGATCCTGCAAGTACCCCCACGTGGGAAGCCAGCTATGAGATGAAAGCCAGCCTAACTCCAATCTTTATCATTTCAGTGACCAATAAATTCTCTTTGTTGCTTAAGCCATTTGGAGTTATAATCTCTTTTACTGGCAACTAAAAGCATTTCAACCAATATATTTCCCTTTCCCATTAACAGTTCAGTTTTCCAAGTCCATTAAGGTTAACAATGGTTTGGAGCCCAACTAATCTGCTAATATATATATTAAGCCCTTAGTGACATGTAATACACAGATTCTCACAGATACACATGCACATTTTAATAGACCATTTAGAAATCATAAGGGTTTTTTGTCAATGAAAATTGCACAAAAGGAGGTAGATCTTATATACATGTTTTTCAAAAATCATGGAAAATTTCTGAAAACTCCCCACAAATATTGATTTGTAAAAATTTTCTTTGGCTTATTGTCCCAATTACCAAGTAGTAAAATACATCTGTAGTTCTCTAACTCTGCTTCTTAACAACAAATAGATGTTGGATAGATTTTAAAAAGTGTACAATTTCTTTGGCTTATAAAAATGAATATAAAGTTACCTAGAATTTGGACAAGGATGTCTGAATTGAATGTAGAGATTGTGAGCTAATTTCACCTAATATTTCTTTAAAAACTCTAAAAACAGAATGACTTCTCTTAAAACTTCAGAAAGAGTACATCAGACACCTAGCACAAAATCCAGTACTTTTCAGAGTGGAAAAACATAAATTGAGAGGAGCAATTTCCATGGATGAAAATAAAATAATTTATTTACTATAAAGTGTTGTCCTAGAATTTTCCAGAACAAGTGTTTGCTTGTTTTTGTTTGTTTTCATTATAACTGTGGATTGCAGAAAACTGTATGATCTAACAGTTGTGAGTTAAGTTTTATCTGGGGAACTTACTGAGGACTGTAGCCCAGGAGACAGCCTCTCTGCTCTGAGGAACTGCTCTGAAGGGATGAGGGAGGAGCCAGGATATATTGGAGTTTTTGCAACAAAAACCAGGTGGTTGGAACATCAAAAGATTACTGCTATTCACAAAAAACAGAAATCTCAACTTAATGATTTTGGTATTTTTGTGTGTATGGGAAGTGAAGGAGTTAGGGCTCATTGAAATTATTCCTTAATGTGCATTTTAACTATCTAAGGATAATATCCAGAGTGCAGAATGTTTCCCGTTTTTCTGCATCCTGAATTACCATCAGGGTGCACTGTTGGGGGGTGGGGTGGGGGGTGACTGCAGTGGCTGATGGGTTGATGGAGGGAAATATTCCTTATTTACTGGAATGGCAGGCAACATTCCTTTTCCATATAACTATTTTATGCCCAAAGTCATTACATTCTGTCATTCCTGGATTTTCAGCAAGATCACTATATGTACAAAGCTTTCTTCCCCTTTACCTCACTTATACTTGAAATCTCATAATTGGAAATTTTTCCCAATTTTTGTGAATGATTTTTTCATTAGGAAGTGAAAATACCCTATGAAATAGTTACGACTTTACTTTCGTACTAGTTTTTAAAAACTGGCTCTAAGAAATTTAAACAACCATTTCTTTAGATCAGGTTTTAAGAGGAGTAATTGAGGATAAGTGAAGACAATGAACAAAATAAATATCACTACTAGAATATATCAAATCAAACTGGCTCATCCTTTCTTCATTTCCACCATACACACTGGTGATTCCCATAAAACAAGTCTTCTATTACAGGACATTCTCTCCTCTCCCAGTTTCAAAATAACCAGTAAGAGTCTAATATGACTCTCAATTTAAGGGAAAGAAAAAGACAAATTGTATCCCTATTGTATTAGAGTAAAAGATATGCTCAAGGCCACCTACTTAGTAAGAAACACAACAGGAAATGAATCCTGTTTGCCTGATTGGCATATAATCTACTCCTAGATTGTGAGGTATAGACAGAACCATAAAAACATTCTAAGAAGGGAAAGATAAACTGTCTAGCAGTGTCCCCAGGGTCTGACTGCCTGGGTTCACAGCAGGGGTCATCCATGTGCTGTCCTGGGACATTAGGTAAGTAATGAATGTCTCTGCCTGTCTGTTTCCACATCTGAAAACAGAAAGAGTACATGACTGTGAGGAAAACTAGATGATGTATATAAAGGACATGACATAGTACCAGGACATAGAAAGCACACAATACGTATTAACTATTATTATTATTATTAAAAGACTTCAAAGTGGAAATGTGAGCTGAACTGGATGTGCCCTGCCTCACCCCACCTTCCTGTTATGAACTGAATCCCCATCCCCCCCAAAAATGTATATATTGAAACTCGAACACCAACATGACTCTATTTGTAGACAGGGCCTCTATGGAGCTAATTAAGGTGAAATGAGGTCGTAAGAAGAGGAAGAGACTACAGAGCTCTCTCTTTCTGAGCACACAGAGAAAAGGCCCTGTGAAGGCACAATGAGAAAATATCTCTCAGCCAGCCAGGAAGAGAGGTCTTACCAGAAAGCAACCCTGCCAGCACTTTGATCTTGGCTCCAGGTTCCAAAATGATGAGAAAATAAATTTCTGTCATTTAAGTGGTCCAGTCTGTGTATTTTGTTATGGCAGCCCAAGCAGACTAAGGCACTACCCATTCTTGCTCTATCACTTCAGAGACTGGAATTTTTAATAGCTTCTTCCCCACCATTGTGAGGCCAAAGTCGCTGACAAAATGCTACCATAAATTTATGTCTTACATTAGGGCTGGCAAACTCTTTCTGTAAAGGACCAGATAGTATTTTAAACTTTTGTAGGCCATATGGTGTCTGTCATCACGACTCAACTCTGCTATTACAATGTGAAAGCCACCACATATGATACATAAACTCTGAATGGGATTGTTCTGATAAAATTTTATTTATAGACACTGACATTTAAATTTCACATAAGGGTCCTCCCTGGAGGTCCAGGGGTTAGGACTCTGTGCTTTTACTGCTGAGGGCCTGAGTTCAATCCCTGGTTGGGGAACTAAGATCCCACAAGCTGCTTGGTGTGGTCAAAATAAATAAATAAATTTCACATAAGCTTATTTTTATTTATTTATTTATTTTTATTTATTGTTTTTTTTGTGGTACGCGGGCCTCTCACTGTTGTGGCCTCTCCCGCTGTGGAGCACAGGCTCCAGACATGCAGGCTCAGCGGCCAAGGCTCATGGGCCCAGCCGCTCTGAGACATGTGGGATCCTCCCGGACCGGGGCACGAACCCGCGTCCCCTGCATCGGCAGGTGGGCTCTCAACCACTGTGCCACCAGGGAAGCCCTCACATAAGTTTAGTGTGTCACAAAATATTATTCTTCCTTTGATTTTTTTCCCAATCATTTAAAAGTGGGAAAAAAAAAATTCTTAGCTTACCATCCTCTTGTCTTAGAGCATTGTTTAGTTACACACATTTACCCTCTTTTTCTCCTGTTCTGAAATGGCTCTCCCAAATTTTATTCCCTTCAGTCAATGCACTGTAAAGTTTTATTGGTTAGAGAAAAGTCTGGAAATTTTCCAGATGTTTCCCAAAGACCCTGGTTCCTAGACCACACCACCTTGCTTCAGATCTCAGGAGTGTCCTCTGTTAGACCATACCCTTGTCAGAACCCTTTTCCCAAATTGGATGGGCAATTACTGTTCTTTTTACATGTCTTTAATGATATTAAAGGGGATGATATATGCAAAAGAGTTCTGAAAAACTAAAGGGCTATTTAAATATAAATAATGCACTAAACTGCCTTCAACATGATTTTTCACTTTGATAATGATTTATTTAGCTAGTCATGTCTCCTTGATATAATGAAAAATTATTTCAGGCTAGGCACTATGTCTCTTTATTTCTGAGAGACTAGTAAAATGCCAAACAGGTAGTAAACTAATCAATAACAATTTATGATATTAAATTAAGCAATGATGAAATGGATTATGATGATAACTATCTTTCACACCTGAATGGACCACTGACTAATTTTTGTTAGTATTTTTCCCTCAAAACCAGAGGATACCCTTGACAACCTTGGACAGAGCTGTCATCACTTCCCATGTGGTTATCTATATACCATACTGTTATTAGCTCCAATTATTATTTTATTTTATTTTATATATATATATATATATATATATATATATATATTTTGTGGTACGCGGACCTCCCACTGTTGTGGACTCTCCCGTTGTGGAGCACAGGCTCTAGATGCACAGGCTCAGCGGCCATGGCTCAAGGGCCCAGCCGCTCCGCGGCATATGGGATCTTCCAGGACCGGGGCACGAACCCGTGTACCCTGCATCGGCAGGCGGACCCTCAACCACTGCGCCACCAGGGAAGCCCAGCTCCAATTATTTTGAAAGAACATGACTCAAAATTATAAAGTACAAAAAGCACAGATATTTGTTTTCCTTTCTTTCCAATTCATCCACATCTGTTCAGTTAGAGTCATCATTATAGCTCTTTATCACCTGTCCCACTTTTTCTAGGTTGTCCATCCTCGGTCTGATCTTCATTACTTCCTACATAAGTTAATGCAATATCCTCCTAGTTGCTTGCCTTTCTTCCTACCTTCCTATTTATTTTCCTTCTCAAATTCATCCTCCTCAGTACAAATTACTTGGAAAAACCTTTCACCTGGCATTTAACACTCTATCTTTATGCTTTGACTCAGGATCTCCCTCCCACCTGGAAGTTTTACTTATCACTTCTGCCCACATGGAATTCTATCCACCCTTGAAAGTTCATCTCAAATATCAGCCTTTCACTGAAACCATTTCCAATGCCCCTAATCCATGTGACTACCCACTTCTTTGCATCTCCACGGTAGTTTGTTTCTTGCCTGTGCCATTTTATAAGGTCTTATGGCCTTGGATATATTTTTAATCTGTCCCTTGGTAGATTCTATATTTCTGTAGGCATACACTTTATTTCTTAATTTTCACATTCTTAGTCTCACATAATAAATGATCAAGAATAAATGTCTTTTTCATCAGTATGTTCTCCCAATTCAAAGTTGATCTTTCTTTGTTAGCTCAGACATTAAGCAAGATCCTTTTTGTGTGAGAAATCACTGTGGTTGACTCATGGATGAAATATCTTTGAGATAAAATGGTAAAGCTATTGAATAAGTTTTACAAAAGCTATCTGGGCAATAGAGGGAAATGGAAGAATGACACATAAATAGGGGGCTTAACAGGGGGCAGAGCAAAGCAATAATCAGAGATTGATCAGGGATTGATCTGAGAGGTCTTCTTTAAGGACCTAAGTCAGGGTCTCATATTCATTTCATTACTTAATATAACTAGAGGCACAATTCAGCTGGAATCACAATAAATAATTTATAGCTAAAATGTTGAAAGTAAAGAATTTGGTGTTAATGGAGTTTTTATTCACTCTGATGATTATTAAGCTTGAAGTTTTTTTTTTTTTTCCTGAAAAGCTAAGATCCTATTAAATTAAAGACCACAAAAAGTCAAAAATGAACATTACAGGTATTACTAGTTAATGTTAATTCTTTTGGACTTCATTTGGAACAGGGCCTGTTATTTATGGATACTGTCTCTCCGCTGAAGTCATTCATCCATTATCACTTGTCATTCGCATCATCCTACCATAGACTGAGCAGGCATTGTTGTCAGACTTAATCCAGTAGATGAAGTGGTGCCACTAAAAACAACCAAAAATGTATGTGTGCTAATTTCAGACTTTTAGTTAGAGAAAGGAAAGGTGTTAGGTTGAAAGAACATGTAGAATGGGATAATGCATTTGAATAGAAAGTTCGTTCTTTTTAAAGACCTTTTATTTATCTGGGTTATCCTTTTGTTTTGGCTTGGAAATTTTCAAAGTATTTAACAAAAGACTGATTATATGCCTGATTATATGGAGTCCCATGACTGAAGAAAGAAAGCCAGTGTGAGTTTCTGCTCTCCAGAGGCTGGAGATGGGTTTGATTAGCTATGACATTTTGAAGGGTGTGAATGGATTTAGAAGAATAACATAATGGACACAGATTATATTTTGAATTAGCTGCCAAATGATTATAAATTCAAGCACCGTCAATCAATTTATCTCATTGTTTTAGAGGCCAAATGAGTGGAAATAGTGCACTAATTTGTTAAGTATAATTTACATTAGGTTTTTCAAAAGCATATGATCAAAGATATTAACTATAACTTTACACATATGTAGACACAGCAAGTAAATAAGAAACTGATATTTTATCTGTCATATAGATATTTTTCCTGTTTCTCGAGATTTGGAATGGTGAATGCCATGTGGATCCTGAATAAAATTGACTGACTAGATGCTTGGATGTATTAAAGATCAGATGTTTTCTACACTACTATGTGTAAAATAGACAACCAACAGCACAGGGAATTATACTCAATATTTTGTAATAATCTATAAGGAAAAAGAATCTGAAAAATTTGTATATGTATTCATAATTGAATCTGCTGTACACCTGAAACTAACACAACTTTGTCTATCAATTATATTTCAAAAAAAAAATCAGATGTTTCCTCCACCTCATAGTCTGACTTTTTGTTTATGTATCACAGAATAAGAATGTTGTTTGACAACTTCATTACTAAAGGTAGCGCTGGCCCATTAAAAAGATCTAGAAATAAACCCCAGAAAATCTCCTCTTAATTATTTACAAAACTGAAGCAGTTTGAAAACAGTGAGTTACTTATTGAATCTGCCTGGACATCTGGACATTTCCCAAGATATGTTCGTGTATCTTGTTTTGGCCTACATGGCTGCCTTATCATCCTCCTGAATTTCAGCTCCCTGGGTGAATATTGTGGCTTCTCCCTCTAATTTGGCCAATTCACAGAGCTGCCAGCTGGTAGCTGTCCTGGCCCTCAGAGTTTGGCTGTGGTGCTCATTACTCAACAGAACATTCACAGAACACCAAGTTCAGACAAGGTGACTCTGTGCTGTGATAGGGTAAGACCAAAGAGGACAGCCGTGATCACATGTGAGCACAGCCCAAACAAGCGTAGCACAAACACATAATGGCCAAAACCCCCGTCTCCCAACTAAAGTAAGTGACTGTTGCTCCTTTACCAGTTATGGCCTTAGTTCTCCACCTCTCCTCCTGTTCCATGATACAAACTACTGATGCACCCAATCATAGAATGACCCTCTCTTTCTAACAGCATCCACATCAGAGAAAAAAAAAAAAAAAAAAAAAAACTGCTTCCTTAATACCTTCTCAAAATTACCTATTACATGCCCAAATTGTATCACTAATCCCTCCTGACACCCTTGAGACAGCCCTCAGTTGTGCAGGGTGTACAGTCTTCTTTTTGAAACAAAGAATAAACTCAGCTTTGTTTACTAATGAGTGTGTTTTTTGGTGGTCAATGGCAGGCAGGCATTGACAATTCATTCACTGAGCATTTCCTACATGAGTTCTATAATCATAGTGCTCTGGTAGACACCATGTAAATAAAAAACATGAAGATGTCCTTGTTTGTATGCTGTAAAAAGGCATACGGCATTTTAGAAAAAGAATATTCTCAATGATTCCTCTATGTTAAGCACTATACTAGTCATTTTATGGGCATTAACTCAGCGATCCTTACTACAGTCTCAGAAGGATGGCAGTGCTGCTATCTTTATTGTGCCCACTATAAAGTTGGTCTTACAAGAGTTATAATTTCCACAGTCCCTGTGGCAGAGATGAAACTTCACCATTCAGATCACCTGCTGAGGGGGCATAGTGGACTGACAGCCTCATCTGCCACTCCCATGATTCACCACTGTGTTGCCATCAACAACAGTGGTGATGTTGTTGATGATGTTGAAATGCTTTTCCCAGCTGCCCCCTCACATGCAAATTAGAGGGCAGTGAGAGTATGAGCGTTGGACCATTCCTATAGGACAGAACTCCTCTAATGGACAGCTGTGGCTCAAAGACTCCCCACTGGCCTAGCCAAACCTTTCTCAGAACTGATCAACAGTCTGAGGCTCTTCCTACCTAATCTTTCCTTCCTGCCTTTCTATTCACAGGCGTCAGATCTGCATCGTGGTCTAAAATACCTTGCTGTCTCTCCCTTGTCTGTCACAGGTGTTTCCCCAAAACATCTCTTACACATCTAATCTCTTCTTTTTTTTTTTTTTTTTTTTTTGCGGTACGCGGGCCTCTCACTGTTGTGGCCTCTCCCGTTGCGGAGCACAGTCTCCGGACGCGCAGGCTCAGCGACCATGGCTCACGGGCCCAGCTGCTCCGCGGCATGTGGAATCTTCCCGGACTGGGGCACGAACCTGCATCCCCTGCATCGGCAGGCGGACTTTTAACCACTGCGCCACCAGGGAAGCCCCTAATCTCTTCTTGACATCTACTTCTTGGAGAACCAGAACTCACAATCACTCAAAGTGTAAGCAGAGGAGTTAAATTTTAGTATTGGATAGTCTATTCCTGTTCCTAATGTTTTTAAAAATCAGTGAAAAAAATGAGGCCATTTTAACTGCCAAATATTGAAGGATGACTTTTAAGATGTCAAAAGAGGAAGTTTAACTAAGATAGTGCTCAAATATTTTGTAAAATTTGTCTGAGATGTGCCATGCTTAATTTCATTGGTGTGACACGGATTTCCTTTTTTAATCTCTCCCTCATTTATTCCCAGGACTTGGGCTTGCTTCTTGCGTCTGATACCTATATTTAGGTTGTGGATTTCCATATTCCATTAGCTCTGACCAGAACTTTCTTCCAGTCTGTAAAAAATATTTTATCCTTCAAGACACACTTAGCTTCTTGAAAGAGCAGAATTGATGCATCTGAAGGCTTAGTCTGGGTTCCTCTTTTCAATTCACTCATAGCATTTTGTGTTCATCACACATGATGAAGTTCAAAAGTTCTCCTATTTTTATCTCTCCTAGTGTCAACAAGAAACAATATGTTTTTAATAATCGCAGCTCCTAACAGTTTCTGGTGTAGCATTGTTGATAAACATATTATTATTAAATGACTTCATAAGTGAAAGAATGAATAACCATTGATTAATTACTCTGATTCACCTCTGAATTTCATATTTCTGCATGTACTATGTGGTCTTGGTTCCAACCCATGTGAATGTCTGGTATTTCCTCTGCTGCTTGCTCACTGTACTGGCTCATAGAATTTAACAGTCATACGCCCTATTAGGTCATATCTTGACAAGCCCTGTATATCTTGACAGTTTTTCTGAAAAATTAAGGTATTCCTGGATATTACATTATGCATATATGATAACAAGGGATGTAAGTCCCATGATGGCAAGTGTTTACTTCATCTGTCCTGCCCATGTTCTATATCCAGCACCTGACATGTTTTAGGAATTCAGTTAATGAACATGATACCAGAGTACATAGAATGCTATAAAACACAACAGAAGGTAAGATTAAGAAGATGAGAACATATATAGATTACTTGAAGGGTAGAGGCTTGACCTTTAGAGAAGGAGCAGGTGAACTTAATTACATAATTATAAATCATTGGAAACTCTTGAGCACTGGAGAGCTCTAACAATCACACAAAGGTTCATTAATGCCCAAATATTCATATACAAGCCTCAGGGATGACAGAGCATAACACACGTGACCTCATCAAATTTCAACCACTCATGAGTGTGCTGGCTGTGAATTACTGAAGCAGCCATCTTTAGCTCAAGCAGTGAGATTTTTAAAATCCAGAATCTGCATGGGAAGACAGTAAAGTAAATGCAATTTGAAACTGTTCTGTGATTAAACTCTATATAGCAATGCATCCAGTATGGTATGTGGCTGAAGTCCTGGTAAGTCATTGCACATTATCCATTTTATGACCCACAGAAAAAAGGCAAAACAGCTATCTAGATGAGGTAAATGGAACACACTGGTTGTTATATTTAGTAAAGAATGGAGTAGATGTGGTTAATAGATTTAAATATAAATAACAACCTGTTTCATGTCAAGGGGATTCTATGAAGAGAATTAACTATTTATTTATAGGACAATAAATCTTGAGATGTACTTAAAGTTGGGAGTATCTCTTTTATGTGGTAACATTTCCTGTCATAGTCATGGGTCTATAAAGTACCCAACAGAATACGTGATTAAAATTTAATATAGTTGAAATAAACATGTAGCTCTTTGGCCAAGACAAAGCAAACATGACTGTGAAATCTTGTTGCTGAAAAATAATACAGGCTTCCTCATGGCAGGAGAAAATTGATGAGAAGGATTTTGAATAAAATCCTTATTAACATTTCTACTCAGTAACAATGGGCTTTCTTTATGGAGCCCATAGGTAAGTAGAAACATGCTAATAGTTTTGACGGTCCTGGTGGTAAATTGTTCTGACTAGCCTGCTTTATAGGCAAAGTCAACAATATTTCAGTTATTTATTTGCTGCTCCAAAAGAAGAGGCTCATGTTGATCTAAATAAACAACAAAAAAGTATAATAAAAATTCAAAAGCAGTTCTTGCCCCAGGCCTACTTCTTGATCAGAAAAGATCTTTGTGCTGCCCCAAATCTCTGCCCTTAAATCTCTGATTTAGTCATTCAATCACACATCTGTCAAATCCTTCCTGATGGCCCAATAAGTGCCTAGTAACTGGGAGGTGACAAACTTCAATCTGGAAGGGAAGTTAGATAAGACTCCTCAAATTGTGAACATACTTCTTTGCTTACACAGGCTGCCTCACCTTCCTCATAAACAAGCGTCCTGTTGAAACCCCAGTGCAGGACCAACTGAGGTAGGAGCAGTCACATAATAGGGAAGGAAAAGGATCAACAGTTCAAATTAGAAGCCATCTGGACTCAAATTCTCAACACCACCTTGGACAAACAAATCCTGAGCTGTTGTACTCAGGGCATTTACTTCTGGGGGTACAGATCAAGAGGTCCAATGATAACTTGAAGACTCTCAGCTTCAGTTGAGGAATAAAAAGCAGGATTGTTTTTACAAATTAGCTATCAAATTGGAGTTATTAAGATAAAATTTTACCAAAACAACAACAATACCACAAAACACTTCTGATTATCAATCTGAAGCAGAGATTGGGGCTCAATAAACAGACTAATCCAAAAAATTTACCTACATTATACCTTTTAATCACCACAATAACTTGGAAACTGAGAAAGAGTAAAGTTCAATACCTTGCCCCAGGTCACAATACTAGGAAATGGCTGACCTGGGATCTGAGCCAGGGTCCACCTCTGCCGTATCTTGTGATATTCCAAGGGAGTATGTGTAAGACTCATGAATAAAATTTATACAGAGGTGAATTTCAACTCAAAATATATATAAAAAAAAATTTGTAGTAATTATGGTGCTGCATTAATTGAACACACAGATTCTTGATGTAGTGGCTTCATATCTTTAGATTTTAGGTCCTGGGAATATTGAAGAAGAAATTAACTAGTCATCTATCACAAATAGTATATGTGACCTGAACTGTGTTTCTAAAGACTGTAAATTATTAAATCATTTAAGTTTAAAATATTCTTGTCTCATTCTAAAACCTTAGCTCTAAGGAACAAAATTCAGTCCAAGTAGCTTACATATAGTTTAATTTATCATAAAAAATTATAAGAATTAAAAAAAGTCTCATGGAAGCCAATAGGTAAAAATACAGAAAGGTCCCAAGGTGAATGAGGATGATGTCCAATTCCACTCTTGATAGACAGGCATATATTATATATATATATACATATATATGTCTGTCTATATTATATATATAGTAAAATAAATATATATATTTCAAATTTATTTAGCATATGTATGTCAATTTTATCTGAATAAATGTTTAAAAAGATGACTTTTATCTACCCTAGAAATAGTAATACAAATTTGTTTTTTTGATCTGCATACATAGGCAGATCTATCTCTATCTCTATCTCCTTCTCCATCTCTATCTGTCACTCTATCTATCTAGAGAACTCCATGTATTGGCACAGGTTACCAAATGGGGTCCCTGACAGGATCTTATTCTCATCTCCTGAAACATAAACCTACAGTTACTTTTGTGTTGCTGGATGACCGCTCAGGTACCATGACCATAGAGTAACAAGGAGTTAGGGAAATACACAGCCCTTCCTCAGTTGGAGTCATGTATCTACCACTGGCACAACCATTGGTGATTGGAGAGTAGGGTCAGCTAATATTAACATGGCTTTCCAAAATCAGTACACCAACCAGGAATGAGCTGGGTGTGGGTAGTCCTTACAAAGTAGCATATGTGTGCTAGAGAGATTCCTAATTGAAGCTCAGCTTAGTTGGTACTCACACCTCTTTATCTCCCTGTTTTTTCAAGTCTCCTCAATACTCTATTCCCAGTCCAAGTAAACCTCTAAATTCTAAAACTCTAAATTCCTATTGCAGAAAAGT
This sequence comes from Globicephala melas, assembly GCF_963455315.2. Taxonomy (NCBI): domain Eukaryota; kingdom Metazoa; phylum Chordata; class Mammalia; order Artiodactyla; family Delphinidae; genus Globicephala; species Globicephala melas. The sequence goes on from NC_083325.1 coordinate 18,420,658, forward strand.
AATTCAAGTGAGATAAGATAAATTTTTTTATTAATTAATATATTTTAACATCTTTATTGGAGTATAGTTGCTTTACAATAGTGTATTAGTTTCTGCTTTATAACGACGTGAATCAGCCATTATTTGATTAGAAGTTATCATAAATTCCAAACATTGTTTCTTTCTATCCCTATTCAATGATATCAGCTTTGCCTCAGGATTAAACCAAATTGCCTCAGGATTAAAAAAAAATAGATCTTACTATTTAACTCCTATGAACCTGAGTTGGGTAGAGAAAGAATTTTCATTTTATGTAGAAATGATGTGGTATTAAACCTTCTCTGCATATGCATGATGTAACTATTCAGTTTTTAATCTTTTGGTCACCAGCATTCCTCCAAATGGAGACTTTCATGTGAATCTGCCAGACCAGCAGGTTTTTGTTTTTGTTTTTTTTTAAGTAAGTGACAAATTTACACTGTCATCCCAGCATGACAGATGAGTCATATGATTTGAGTTCTTGTCCACCAATGGTCAGTGACAGATGTCATAAGTAAGTGATGGAAAAGATTTACATCAGTGCATGTGTTCTGATCAGACCCAGAACATCAAACAGATTGTCTTAGATTATTATATTTACCCTCTCTGCCATAGGCCTTTGTGTGTGTGTGTATCCATGTGATTCTCTACGTCCCCTAGTACTTTTTCTTCTTCATAAGTTGATATTTTGCTTTCATTTAAAAAGATATGTTTGCTGGATATAGAATTATAGGTTTAAAGTGATTTTTATTAGTTTTTTTCCCCCTAAAGTGTTGTTCCATACCTTTTTCAATTGCCTTGTTTTTTTTGAGTTTTCTTTTTGTATATTAAAAACTGAACTTGTAATTTCCAGTCTGACATACAAAGAGCTTGGATCCTAACAGAAACAACAACAAAAAAGCTGAAAAACTAAAAATCAACAACTCTTCTTAGATCCAACAGAGAATTAGGGTCATGGAACAAATGACTGAAAACTGGAGAGATAGGCAGATATAGAGAATCACATTTTACCAAGAGCAGAACCACTGCTGGAGGGATACTTAAAGGGTAGTTGACTAACTGCTGGAGACTGAATATTGACTAGCTTGAGAGAGAAAATTTTATGGAGGCCTGACTTTGGAGACAACCCCACACGTTTGTGAGTTTTACCTCCAAGGGTTCCACCAGATTCTGTAAAGACTGGAGAAAAACTCCCTCCTGCTTCCAGCTAGAAGAAGGGAAAAGTAGCTATTGTGAAATAAGCCTACACCTTTCTATATTCCTTGATAAATGCTTGCCCTCAAGGGAAACTATTTTATAAAATCTAATCAATGTGTGGGAATGGAAATATCCAAGTCCAGCCCCTTCTAGTGTTCCTTTCTTATCTAAAGAGTACAGTAGACAACTGACAAGTACTTAGAAAGGTCACAGCACAGGTGATAGGATAATAGAATATTTCCTTTTCCCTTACATCTTATTATCACAACAATAAGGCTCCTGCATAATAACTGGATATTACAGCTGAAAAAAATTTCAAGACTCAGACCCTATTTATGAAGTCCTTAGAAAAACACAAAGATGGCAGGGGAAACAAAAACTAGGTTACCAGAGAAAACTTTAGCCTCTGACACTTATGCCTACAGCAAACAATAAACAGAGCCTATCTCCCAGCCAGATAAATATAAAAACATACAATAAAGACCTATTTACCTTGTTTCCTTTTACCTGTTATATCATGTATAGCTTTCAACAAAAAATTACAAGTCAAGCTAGAAGGCAAAAATGCAGTGTGAAGATATAGGGCATACATTAGAACCAGAGCCAGATATGACAGAGATTTTGAAATTACCAGACCAAGAACTTGAAATAACTATGATTAATATGCTAAAGACTATAAAACATGGATAATGTGCAAGAATGGATGGGTAATATGCATAGAGAGATGCAAACTTTAACAGAGTATCATAAAAAAAAAAAACCTGCTAGAAATCAGAAACACTCTGACAGAAATAAAGAATGCCTTTGATGAGCTCATAAGTAGATTGGATACAGCAGGAAAATAAACAGTGAAGTTGAGGATATAACAGCAGAAACTTCCCAAAGTGAAATGCAAAGAGAAAAAAAAAAAAGAATGGAAAAGATGGAAAAGAATATCTAAGAAGGCTGGAACAATTTCAAATGGTGAAATATATGTTCAATGAAAATATCAGAAGAAAGATAAAAGGATGCAGAAGAAAAATGTGAGGTAATACTGGCTAAGAACTTTCCTTTTTTAAAAAACTATTATTTATTTATTTATTTGGCTGTGTTGGGTCTTAGTTGCAGTATGTGGGATCTTTGTTGAGGCATGTGAGATCTTTTGTTGCGGTGTGCGGTCTCTTTGTTGAGGCAATTGGGCTTCTCTCTAGTTGCAGTGCTCGGACTTCTCTCTAATTGTGGCATACAGGTTTTCTCTCTCTAGTTGTGGTGTGTGGGCTCTAGGGAACCTGGGCTCTGTAGTTGTGGTGCATGGACTCCAGAACACATGGGCTCTGTAGTTTGCGGCACATGGGCTCTCTCATTGAGGTGCATGAGCTCAGTAGTTGTGGTGTGCAGACTTAGTTACCTCACAGCATGTGGGATCTTAGTTCCCCAACCAGGGATGGATTCTGCCTCCCCTGAATCAGAAGGTGGATTCTTTACCACTGGACCACCAGGGAAGTCCCAGAACTTTCTAATATTTTTGACAGACACAAAGACAAGAAGCTCCAAGAACACCAAGTAAGATAAATACTAAAAAAATCTACACCTAAGCATTTTAAAGTCAAACTTCAGAACATCAAAGACAAAGAAAATATTTAAAGAGGCCAGGATGGGGACAGGGGCAATAAATACCTTACCTATGGAGAAACAAGAATAAAAATTATTCCAGGCTTCTTTTCAAGCACTATACAAGCAAGAAGAGAGTGGAGTGAAATATTAAAATGTGAAAAGAAGAAAAATCCTAGAAATCTAGATTCAGCAAAATTACCTTTCAAAATTGAGAAGAAATTAAGGTAAAATTAAATTTAAAAAAATCTTATTCATAAATGTTCTATTAGATAATAGTTTGTTCCAAATAATAATTGAAATAATATTTTAGATGATTATGGTTAAGTGAAACATATGTCACCAATATTATAAGAGGTGAGATGAAGAAATCTGAAATAAGGTCCCTGAACTAATCATGATGTGGTATAGTTTTATTTGAAAGTAGATTTAAATTAGCTGTAAATGAACATTGCAAACTCTAGGACAACCAGTAATAACATTTTGAGAAATATAATTAATATGCTAAGAGAAGTGAGAAATTTGAATCACATAAAATGCTCAATTAAAAACAGAATGCAGAACAAAATGAACAAGAAACAAAAAAATCAGACAGGACAACAAATACAAAATACAGTAGTAACAAATGTGGTAAATATTAAAGCAACTTTATCAATAATCATTTTAAAAATAAATGGTCTTAATATACATATAGAGACTATCAGAATGGATTAACAAAACAAAACAAAAAATGTATATGTTGTCTACAAGAAACCTACTTTAATTTTAAACACAGGGATGGAAAATATATTATACTAACACTAATCAAAAGAAATCAGGAATAGCTATATTAATTTTAGACAAAGCAGATTTTAGTGTAAGAAAAATGATCAGATATAAAGAGAACATCACATACGGATAAAGGGGTCAATTCTTCAAGTAGGCATACAATTCTTACTGTGTATGCACTCAGCAACTGTACATCAAAATGAGTGAGGAAAAACATGATAGAACTGAAAGGAGAAATAGACAAATTCACTATTATAGTTGGAGACTTTAAGCCCTAATATTTGTAACTGACAGATCCAGGAGCAGAAAATCATTAACTATATAGTTGAAATGAAAAGTACTATCAATCAAATGAATCTAATTAACATTCATAAAATACTTCATTCAACAACATCAAAATACATGTTCTTGTTAAGCTCACATGAAACATTCCCCAAAATAGACTACTTCCTGAATCATAAAATACATCTTAGCATATTTAAAAGAGTAGAAATCATATAAAGTATATTCTCAGATGACAATAGAGTTAAACTAAAAATTATAACAGAATGAAGCTAGAAAATCCCAAAATATTTAGATATGAAACAGCATACTTTGAAGTAATATATGGGTAAAGGAGGAAGTATCAGGGAAACTTTAAAAAGTATTTTGAACTAAATGAAAATGAAAATACAACTTTTCCAATTTTGTGTGATACAGAAAAAGTAGACAGATAAATTTATAATATTAAGTACATATATCATAAAAGATGAAAATCTAAAACCGATAATCTAAACTTCAACATTAAAGAAATTTGAAAATGTAGAGGAAATTGAATCCAAAAGAAACAAAAAAATAATAAAAATCAGAATAGAAGTAAAGAAATTGCAAACAGAATATTAATAGAGAAAATAAATGAAACAAAAGCTGGTTGTAGAAAAGAGAAATAGAATCCATAAAACTTTAGCCAAGCTAAACAGGAAAAAAAAAAAAAAAAGCAGAAGATACAAATTACTAGAAATGATAATTCTGGGGCCAACACAAATCATCTCCTGGTCATTAAAATAATAATAAAGGAAGATTATGAACAATTCCTTACCCCAAATTTGATGTTAGATGAAATGGACCAGTTCCTTGAAAGTTATTATCATGAATAAATATTTGACTTTAGTAAGCCAGGGATGGAAGGAACTTCTTCAACTGGATAAAGACCATCTACAAAAAAAACAGCGCTTCCCTGGTGGTGCAGTGGTTGAGAGTTCGCCTGCTGATGCAGGGGACACGGGTTCGTGCCCCGGTCCGGGAAGATTCCACATGCCGCGGAGCAGCTGGGCCCGTGAGCCATGGCTGCTGAGCCTACGCGTCCGGAGCCTGTGCTCCACAACGGGAGAGGCCACAACAGTGAAAGGCCCACGTACTGCAAAAAAACAAACAAACAAACAAAAAAAAAACAACCTAGAGGTAACATCATACTTAATGGTAAGACACTAGTTGTTTTTCCCCTACAATCTTAACTAATTCAAAAAGACAAGAAAAGGAAATAAAAGACATACAGACTGGGAAGTAAGAAATAAATCTTTTTTTCACAGATGATATGATTGTTTATGTAAAAAAATCCCAAAGAATTGACACACACAAACAATATCCCCTTGAACTAATAAGCAGTTATAGCATAGTTGCAGGATATGAGGTCAATATATAAAAGTCGATTTGTTTCTTATATGGCAGCAATGAACAATTGAATTTGGAATTAAAAACACAACATTGTTTTCATTAGCAATAACAAAAATTTGAAATAGATATAACTCTAACAATATATGTACAAATCACAGAGCTGTATGAGGAAAACTATAAAACTGATGAAATAAATCAAAGATCTAAATAAATGGAGAAATATTCCATGCTCATGGATATAGATACATTGTTAGGAGTCTATTCTTTCTAACTTGATCTATAGATACAATACAATCCCAATCAAAAACCTAGCAATTTATTTTGTGGTTATCAATAAACTAATTCTGAAGTATATATGGAAAAGCAAAAACCTAGAAAAGACAAGACAATACAGATTGTATGAATTCAAGTCTTATTATAAAACTACAGTGATCAAGACTTTGTGGCAATGGTGAAAGACTAGACAAATACATCAATTGAACAGAATGGGGGTCCAGAAATAGAATCACACAAATATAGTCAACTTATATTTGATGAAAGAGCAAAGGCAGTTTTATGGAAAAAGGAAAGTAATTTTAACACCAGTAACCCTGTAAGACTAAACAAAATATTATAATTATCCATTCAACATTTGTTAACAAGATACCAAAGAAAAATATTTAAATATTGATTTGCCTCTTCTAGTAAGAAAAAATACATATTTTGAATATACTTCCAATGCAACATTTATGCTTGAGATATGGTGATGTCACTTCACCATATCTTGTGAAGGGACTTAATGTCTAAATTTTATGATAGCAAAATTGGCCTGGTCTGGCATTTTTGCTGCTATACAAATAAATTGAACTTTCTAGAAGTGGCCCTTTAAGGCATATTAATCCCTCCTGGGTCTTAATCTTGCAAATGAAATACCTACTGGTTGATGTATATTTGCAGACAAATGGCTCACTTAGTAGATAGGTCACTGAGAGCTCATAGAATTTGATTAGGAGTGTAGTGCTATATTAAAAAAAAAATACATTTTAATTCCATATGCGTATACACTCAGTATAAGTAATCAAAATGATAAGAATGACTACTATGTATTGCATCCCATGATTCAGATATTTTGTTCACAGTTGACATATGTTGTTATATATAATATAGAAAACCACCATGGGATAGGTATCACTATCTGAATTTTGTGAATTAGAACTCTAGCCTAATGTAGGTTAAGCTCCAAAGTCCCACAGGAACTAATAAGCAGAGGAACAAGAATCTGAACATAGATTATTATTTGACTCTAGTTGATGCTCATTATAATCAGTTAGAGAAAATTCTATTGGAAGAAGGATGTTAAAAATAAAGCAATGTTCATCATATTAGCTATTTTCACAATACCTCTGCATAATTAGAACTCTATAAAATTTAGTGATATACAACAATAAACATTTCACTCATGTTTCTGTGGGTCAACTAGAATATGACTAATTAAGCAGAGCTCAACTTTGCTCGGTTCCAAGTTGCATGTTAGATCATAATCTACTTTATGTAACTCTTATCCTCATTAGGATGGTGAAACGCAGACAGCTAGAAAAATTAAGCACTGCTGCACAGTTATTTGAAGCTTCTCTTTGTTGTCCATTCCATTGGCTAAGGTAAGTTACTGGCAAAGCCCAAAATCAAAAGCAAAGAAAAGTATACTTTCCATTGTGGTCAAACAGAAGGAAATGAGTATTTGCTATATAATAATCTAATCACACACACACACACACACACACACACACACACACACACACACACTACCATCACCCAGTCCCCTAGGTACATATTGCCTATGGGTGCCATTTTCTTTCTAATCAAAGATTCATTGCTCAACTAAATCACCCAATCTTCTTCCACTGTCTCCCTGGCATTTAGTTAGCGTCTTTGAGTTTGAGAGTCCAGATTCAACAACCATCATAGTTATAATTTATTTAAAAAAAATAAATAAATGTGTCCTGATGGGCTTAATTACTCATATTATAGTTGAAGAAGAAAAAAATTGATACCACTGGAGAGATATTAAAGACACTAATGACTTAATTTTATAACTAAAAAAAAATTTTTAAAGGAGTGGGGGTGAAGATAGATTCAGCCTGAAGTTGGAGTAATTATTTAAAGCCAGAGATATAGGATGTAATATTTTTGGCTATTTAGATGTCAAAACTGTCTCCTCATAAGCACAAATAAGCATTGTCATATTTGCTAATCGATACAGTCTATGTAATTTGATAATGTGATCATTTTCTTTGCAGGATATTGGCTTTGTGGTGCCAGACTAAAAGATATATAGGTATGGGGTCACTCAAACCAAGAGGTAGGGGTAGGGATTCATCCATTTAAGACCTTTAAGAACTGACTTCTAAATTAATATATAATGCCTGTGTGTGTTCCTAACACCTAAATCCAGAAGGGGAATAGTAATTTTAGGAGATTACACACTCAGGATCACAGCATGATGAACAATCCTTTCTCAGTAATAGAAATATTTGCTTTATAAAATCACTGAATGGTTTTAAAAGTCACGTGGCAAACCAGTTTGTCTTATGTGAGTGAGAGCCAATTTAGAAAAGCTGCCTGTGCCTTCCACCACCACATGTCCTGTCTTAAAAGTTATTTCTTAGTACTCAAAACAAACACTTGGGAAGATTCTGAGATGATCAGATAAGTTCTCAATTTTCATTGCCATCTGAATGCAGAATCCAAAACAGCACTATTTCTTCAAAAAAGCTATTCCTGGAAAACAGAGAGTTGGGGTTGAATTGAGGAATGCTCTGATTTAATGCTTACTCTGATCTCATCGTAATTCCAACCAATCTAAGGCAGGGAAGAGAAAGGGATCTTTTCTAGACCTCAGAATTCAGTCCAAGCTTAATCATCAACCATATGATATGGTATAGATTCAATTTATGAATTTTTAAAATTTTGTTATTCAAAACAAGGAAGTTGCTAAGGACACTTGTCACTGAATCTGCCATTCTCAGGCTCTATGCAAGATTATAGTAAAAGCATATGAAAATGAACAATTTTGTTGTGAGGTTATTGTAATGATGAAGACAGGACAGGATTTTGCTTAGAACAGACTGAAACTTTGTTACTATCCACTCTGGAAAGATGAAAAATTAAAGTTTATAAAATTATGAAGGAGACTAAGAGTATGGACGTGGTATCATGGAAGTCTGAAAGATGTAATAGGGAACCAGAGAAAGAGATGCATAGCTATTAATACTTAAAGGATATAAGTTTTACCTAAATTATATGCTCTACCAAGCAGCAGTTACACACATAAAATTTATCATACAGGGAGTTCAGGCTTGAAGTTGAACTCCCTGTATGATATGAACTCCCTGTATGATATGAACTTTATGCATACAGGGAGTTCAGGCTTGAACTTATAAGTTCAGACATTATAAATTACTAAGAATAACTTGCCTAGGTTTGTAGCTATTTTAGAATTCCTTTTGAGCAATTGTTTTCATGGAGTTAAAGATTCATGCTTCAGTATTTATTCCCCATTGACCCTCCTCGTCTCCCCAACACCACCACACTTGTACCTTATAAGTAGTGTCATGTAGTGATAATCTGAAATCCCTATTGTGGTTGAACATTATACATTAATCTTTTGCTAACTGATATTATGATCAACTTAATACAGTGTTTTCTGCTCTATAGATGCAGGACGTGGGGGAGAGACATAAATGTTAAAATGTGTATCTAAGTATGTAAGATGCTTCCAGCATCAAAGGAAACAGGAAGGGGTAAGGACAATGTGAATCAGTTCATGACTTTGTTTGCAAAAAACAAACAAACAACAACAAAAAATCCCCACAAAAAACACATTTCTGGAGTCAGCAAGATAGGGATATAGGAATTTCTAGTACTCGTCTCCTCCCAGAGATATCATTGAAGAAATATCTGCCCATGAAAATGCCTTCACAGGAACTAAGGATCCCAGGAGTTAGAGATTGCATCACTTGGGTGGAGCGTAGATAACAGACACATTAAAGAAAGTAGCAAAGATAAGTTCACATTACCTCTCTGACCCCCCACTCCAGACCCAGTCAGCCCAGCATGGAGAGAGACACCTTCCACTTGACTTCACTGCAAGGAGCCCAGCACCAGGCCTGCACCAGCAGCACTGGCTCCTATGATGTCAGGCTCCCAGCCCACCCCAGCACCAGTCAGGCCCCCATAGTTCCAGGGCCCAGGTGGTCTCTTGTGGTCCTAAACTCACAGCCTACCACAGTACCAGGCTGACCTCCATGTACCCAGCCTCCAGACCAGCTCCCAGAGACCTAGAATCCTCCTCTGTCTCATTGCTAGGCCAGTCCTCATGGACCCAGACTCCAGCCTTGCAGATGCAGGCTTCAGACCCACCCTAGAGCTAGGCTGGATCTCAAGAACCCAGGCTCCCAGCCTGCACCAACACCTCAGTCTACCTTGCAGACCCAAATGCCATAGAGACCTAGAGTAATCAAAACAGTATGGTACTAGCATAAAAACAGACATATAGACCAGTGGAAAAGATTGAGACCCTAGAAATAAACCCATGCATATATGGTCAACTAATTTTTGACAAAGGAGCCAAGAATATATAATAGGGAAAGGCTAATCCCTTCAATAAATGGTATTGGCAAAACTGGATAATCACATGTAGAAGAATGAAACTGGACCACTATTCACTCAAAATAGACTAAAGACTTACATGTAAAATCTAAAACTATAAAACTCCTGGAAAAAAAGCATAGGAAAAAGTTCTCAGCCTTGGTGTTAGCAATGATTGTTTTAGATATGACAAAAGTGCAAGCATCAAAAGCAAAAATAAACAAGGAGACTATATCAAACTAAAATGCTTCTGCAAAGCAAAGTAAACAATAGAATTAAGAGGCAACCTACTGAATGGGAGAAAATATTTACAACCTATATATCTGAAGTATAAAGAACTCATACAACTCAATATCAAATAAATAAATAAATAAATACATAAATAAAGTAATGCAATTTAAAAATGGGCAGGGGACTTGAATAGGTATTTTTCCAAAGAAAACATATGAATGACAAACTGGTACAGGAAAAGGTTCTCAACATCACTAATAATCAGGGAAATGCAAATCAAACCACCAGATACTATCTTATACCTGTTAGCATGGCTATTATCAAAAAGACAAGATTGGCAAGGATGAGGAGAAAAGACAACATTTATGTACCGTTGGTGGAGATATAAATTTGTATGGCCACTCTAGAAAGCAGTATGAAGGTTCCTTAAAAACTAAACATACATCCAAACATCACATTCTGATTATATATCCAAAGGAAATGAATCAGGATCTAGAAGAGATATCTGCACCTCCAAGTTCAATGCAGCATTAGTCACAATAGTTAAGACATGGAAACTGGAAACAACCTAAGTGTCCATGGAAAGATGGATGAATAAAGAAAATGTGAAATATTTATCTCTCTCTATCTACATAGATATAGAGAGATATAGGTATAAATACACACAATAGGTTTTCTGCCCTAAAAAAGAAGGAAATACTGCCTTTTTGTGACCATGTGGATGGACATTTAGGGCATTATGCTAAGTCAAATAAGTCAGAAAAGACAAATACTGTATGACCACATTTATACATGGAATCTAAAAAAGCTGAACTCATAAGTAGTAGAGTCTGAGGGGTGGAGGAAATGAGGAGATACTGATCAAAGAGTAGAAACTTCCAGTTACACAATGAAAAAGCAGTAAGACTCCAAGTTCCAGATAAAAGCTCTCAGTCTTTACAATTATAACTCCTGGGATCCTCCTATATTCCTTCACATATATTCCTCCCATAATTATTTCCACAGCTGCAAAATGGGTCTTTGGCCAATAAATGCTTCCTCCCTATAGAATGAATTTCCTTTTCCTGGTGTTTCCTATCAAGATCAAGTCTATTTTTTTTTCTTTTCTTTCCTTTTTTTCAGATACCACTGAAATAATGTGTTAATATAGAATGTTTTGTGTACATAATAAAAAGAGGTAGTTGAAAGCTCCCTGAAATTTGAGGGAAAGAACTTGGAGTGTCCTTTACATGCTATATAATTAAGGAAGACAATGTCCTCTTCTGTTTAAAGAGGACAATAATACTGGATCATTTAAACTTCCAATTTGTTCTTCAGGTCAAATAAACTAACCAACCTTCTTATTTTTTTTTTTTTTTGCATTTTCTACAGTAAACGTTCATTAATTGATTATAAAAAAGCATTTCTAAAAATAACTCAGCTCAAATGCAACCTCCACTCAGAAGACTTCTTTAGACTTTCCAACTCATACTCAAATATTCCCACATATCCCCTCATTCAGATTTGGGGCACCATTGATGACAAGCACATTTTCTCTTCAACCCTGCATTTCCTCCCAAATCCACAGGGCCCAGGATGAAGAATCCAGTCTTAAGTGTACATGCCAAACAAACAGTACACTCACCTACTTTAAAAACACCCAGGATGTTTTGCCCTGAATTTGAAGCACCACATGTGGCCTGGTCCATTCTGGTTTCAAGTTCAAAGGTATCAGGCAGGTCCCTGATTTAGCAGCTAACTTCTTTCAAGAGCTCTTTGGTCCCCTCAGACATGGGAATCCTGAATTTCTGGGGGATATGCTACTCCATCTTTGCATCATCTAGCAGCACTTCACCAACAGGGAGATCTTGGTCAGGACCTCAGGAGTTCCTTCTTGATCTCAGAGTCTATGAAAGTGATTCTTTCTATCATTGCCCAGATGATAATGCCCAGGGCAAAGATGTTGGCCTTGGCTGTGTAGCATCCCTCCTAGAGTTCAGGGGGTTATTTAGAAATCTAAGCTGCAGGCTTAGGGAAGCCAGTATTTATCCACATTCACATTTGTGTTGTCTTGATTTCCCTCTTTGATTTTGGGAGGTGGGGGAGAGGGGGCAGCCCACCACAGACTTTGCTTAGTTCAAAGTCTGCCACCTTGAGGATGGGGGTGCCAGACCTCTCCGTGTTGAGCTTGTCCTCCAGCTTTGATCCCTGTGCATGATGTAGTCTGAAGGCACTGGTGGTCCTGAGCTGTAGCATGAAGCTTTGTTGGTGGCTGGGTCCAGCCTCCAGAACAGGACAGACTGATTCAGGCCTCCACGTTCACATAAGTCCATGACAAGGCAGAGGTAGCAAGGCTCCTCAGCATAACCCAGGAGCCTTTCTTCTTTGACGGAGGTCTCCAACAGGCGCAAATAAAGCCGTGCGCTCTTGTAGCCACTACTCACATACGTACTGGTCAGTCACACTGTGTGACACACTCCTCAAACTGCACAAGGTTCTGGTGGTACCACTTGAGGTTGGTCAGGGCACAGAATTCTGCCAGCACCTGCTCCAAGTTCTCCAGGCTGTCACAGCAGATGTTCTTGACCTCTGTGAGGGCCTCGCTGTCTCCTAATTCACAGTAGCTGCTGCACCTGATCTCTGCCAACAGGCTGTAGTGGCCACCAGCTGCTGCCCTCCACCACTGTTGTGCCAGCTAGACTCGCCTGGGGCCTCGGCCTCCACTGGATGCAAAATTTCATGAAAAGATATGTTAAATTAAAGAAAAATAATTTTTTAAAAGTTCATTCTTTATTAGCCATAGCTTTCATGACAGTGTGAGTGTAACTTTAATATGAATTAAAAATATGAGTTATAGCTCTGCAAAGATGATTAAAATCATCATTTCCATTTGCTTCTATCTAAGCCCTATTATAGCATGAAGAATCCCACCTGCCTCATTCCTTCCTACTTGAACAGATGGATCATAAATGTGTGGGCTCACTGAGGTACATTTAGTCCCATCCCATTACACCTGCTGGCCAAGGGAGAGATACAAAACAGCCACTATCCAGTTCATAGATTTATAACCATCCAAGAGAATGTTTCTGCAGGCCTTGCTGGCTAGTTGGGTTTGTCCTTGGCTTGTTCCCAATAATATACAAGTCAATTATAGTAATTGCTGACCATTAGGTATCACATGTATGCAGGCCTGAAGAACTATATTATGCCTATGAGTAGATGAAGAAAATGGATCCCTAATATGCAAAACGTGAGGAATATATACATATTTTTAAATTCTTAGTTTGAAAAAATGGTCAAGAAATGGGTTTTGTTCAAAAGGACCATAAATTAATAGGGTATGTGAGATAGGCAAGCTCATTTTCAGGGATTCTGTGTAATTTACCCCCAGGA